>NW_026867640.1:2415595-2545449 GCF_020745735.1 Hemiscyllium ocellatum
TTGCATTTGGGAAGGTGATTATATCGAGCATTTAATATTGATAAAACCGCGGAACCATCGAGCCCATTTCGAGAAAGCATCACCTTTTTCATTTACCTCGTAAATTGGTACACTAAATAGAGATGGGCGATAAAACCAAAAGCAGAAGATGTCAACAACCACCCAGACCAGGGATTGCTGTTACATGACAAGCGTTGTTGTCATAGAGGTTAACTGAAACTGCTTGTTTAGTGACTGTCGTTGTTGTCGTTTTCCATGGATCCTCATTGTGTCACTGCAGAATTTCCCTCTTGCATTAGTGAGGGACACCTTTCAATGTGTCTTCCAATAGTATCAGCGGCAGAGTCATCGTTAACACGCTTGGGATAATCAGCACCAGAGAGACGGAGGGATCAGAATCTGAGAAAATGAGACCGAAGTATTTCAAAAATGGATCAGAATCTGATAACATGAGACTGGAATGTTACAACAATAGAACAGGATCTGAGAACACTAGACTGCGATCTTCCAACAATGGATCAGAATCTGACAACGATAGATTGGAATGTTATAACAACGAACATGTGTATATCCTATAGTCATTGCTGTCTTTCTCAGGATTGAATATTTATAACATGGCGGATAGAATGCATCCTGATGACGACTCAGGAAAGATACTATCCCATTCTCGGGACTATTGGTGGTACTGGTGAGTAAATCTCTGTGTACCTATATATTACACAAAACATTGTGCACGCCATCGTACGTTCTGTTATCAATATTTGCCAAATGTGTAAACAATTGTATTCATTTTCAACCACAATCTCTGTTCCTATTCCATGAATTTTATCTTTCACATGCAAATAGCTGAGGAGGAATATACGTGTTCAAAACCATTATTTCTCATTTTGTTCTGTGCTGTTTAATATCTCAATATTCCCTCCACCTCAAAATTTATTTAATCACCTCCATACTATTCCCCGTCTTCGTTTTGCTTCAGTGCTGTTTCTGAACGCAACATCAGTTACACTTTGCTGTTGCAAATTTATTCTGGCCTCTCTTCTAGTTAGAAATATTTTGATCAGATACTTGTTCCTTTCTCGTCCTGGAGAAATGCCTAGTGCAAAGTGTGAAATCAGTTTGATTCTAAAATAAAGGGATAACAAGTTTGTATCATATTTTTCAGACTGACCTCTAACCTTACACTAAGAAGGTGACAGTTCTGTCAGTGACCAAGAATTTACAGTTTCATTGAACTGCTTTGATTATAGATATTTCCAAGCATGGGTGGGAGTTGTATCCATCATCTCCTAAGTGCAGTGCTCCGATATGTTCCACTTAGTTGCAGAGGCCATCCCTGCTCCACAAAGGAAGATACAGAAACTCATCCAGAAACATTATGGGCAGACTAACTGGAGAAAATGAGAAACTACGGGAGACTACAATTCGTAAAGTGTAGTTACTCAAAAAAGAAAACGAACTGAGTTGAAGCTTGGTCAGTTGCTGCTCCAGGTGAGCTACATCCCCAGAGTATTCAGGAAGGTGGCAAAACATTTCATGAAAGACCTGTTGAATCATACAGGCAGACACTAACCATTCGGTCCAACAAATCTATGCTGACATTAATACCAAACTAACCTCGTCCAAATCGTCTTTTTTTTTTCAGAACGAATATAAGTGGACACTTGGGGAATCATAAAAGGACTTCACAGAGTCGGTTCAGATTCAGGAAAGGGAAAACTTATTTCAGTAACCTATCGAGTTGGTGTTAGTTGAGGCATGTGTAAGAGGTGATACAATGGCTGAGTGGTGTTATCGCTGAACTGTTAATACTGGAAACCGGGTAATATATTGGGGAACAAAGTTTGCACCCCATCAGCAAAATTTGAAGTCAATAACAAGGTTGGATTAGATTATTTACAGTGTGGAAACAGGCCCTTCGGCCCGATAAGTCCACACCCCACCCATTCCCCTACATTTACCCCTTTACCTAACACTACAGGAAATTTAGCATGGCCAATTCACCTGACATGCTCATCTTTGGACTGTGGGAGGAAACTGGAGCACCAGGAGGAAACCCACGCAGACACAGGGAGAATGTGCAAACTCCACACAGTTAGTCGCCTGAGTCAGGAATTGAATGCCGGTCTCTGGCTCTGTGAAGCAGCAATGCGAACCACTGTGCCACCGTACGGCGCACTAGAATTAAGAGTCTAATGATGAATATGAGTCGATTGTTATAAATATCCATCTGGATTAATAATGCTATTACAGAAAGAAAATTGCCTACTACAGAAACACCGCAATCTAATCGACTCTCACCTGCCCTCAGGGCAATTAGGAATGGGGAACAAGAACGAGCTGACACAGCGACAACCTTATCCTAAGAATGAATGTGAGAAAAAGAAAACTAGTGGTTATTTGAATTTGCAGAATGTTTTGTCATGGCTTTTGACAGGTGAGCGAAGGAAAGTGTAGTATTTCGGCAAAGGGAACATTCGAAATGCATTGAGAATTATTTATTGAGAAAATAGGGAGACAAGCAACAACTTTGTGGACTGAATGAAGTTACTCATGTATCACATGGACCTATGTATACATTACAGCAATTTGCAGGACAGACTTGAATATGGAACCAAAATGTTTGCATCACTTTTTTTCAATGACGAAATGGTGCGAGTTTGGGAAGCGTTGTTATGAAAAAGGATCTGCAAGTCTATCGCCATGACTCACCAAAATAATTCATTATTAGTTGGAAGTAGTGGGGCAGTACATAGTATGTTGCTCTTCATTGTATGATGATTCAACTAATTAAGTAAATCAATTTTCATGTAATTGTGGAGCCTTGGTGAGACGGTATTTGTCTCAGTCTCTACAGATTTAATCTCATTTGTAAGGAATGATGTCCTTAACAAGTGGCAGGACAGAAGAGTATCACAAGTATAATCTGCAATGATGAAGAGAAAGTAAACCAACTGAGAGTTTGATCGATGTGCTTTGACAGAAGAAGAGATGACTGAGTTGAAACCTAAGGGTTAGCAGTGGTTCAAGGGACAGAGTGGCTTTTTCATCATCAGACGAGCTAGGGCCAAGGGTCCAACTCGATTGCCACTAGTTCCTATTTAACAGCTCGATGTGTTGACGAGTTTGTTTTGACCTGGTTTCTTTCACTGGATGGATTGAACAAGAGGTACCAAGCTGGCTAGTTGAAGTCAATTGAGTAAACAGCTTGGAAAGTCTTAGGTTTATTTTAATGCAGCCTGACTTGGTGTGTCCAGCTTTTATTGATTCGCATTTCTACGTTTTGGTTTCTCAGTGACATCAGAAGCTATTGGGGTTTCAAAGAGCTGGAAGCTTCAGTGCATGTGTCCTGGCTGCTAATTGTCGCTGAATTTTCTCTTAATATGTTTAACCTCATGGCTTGGAGAACCGCATGTGAGCAACTGTGATTGAATATTTCTCTTTGCCAAGGGGTGTATATATGTGATGTTACTGTGCTGGAATGGCTGATTTGTTACAGTTCTGTTGCAATTGTGTTAAGTTATCCAATAGAGTTGTTACATTAAATACTTTGTTTGGTAGTATGGTAATTATGTATTTAAATAAATTATGTTTTGCCTACCAGAATTAGCTTGACCTGTCAAATCGCACTTCACTGATCATTTACACTTCCTGTTAAAATAAGGATTAAGTTGTCACTTTAGCGTATGTTTGAGGGAGGGGGAGGTCTGTCCTCGTACAATTGGGGGCGGCACACTGGCTCCGTCGCCCAGTGATTACCACTGATGCCTCAGCGCCAGGCACCGTGGTTTGGTTCCAGCCTCAGTTGACAATTTGTATGGAATTTGCAGATTCTCCTCGTGTCTGCGTGGGTTTCCTCCCGGTGCTACAGTTTCTACCCACTATATAAAGTTGCGCAGTTCAGGCGAAATAGAAATGATAAATTTCCCAGCGTATGAGGTGCATTAGTCTGAAGAACGTAGTTTTGGTTGGGTTTCACTGCAGAGTATTGGCGTGGATTGTGGGATAGAAGGACTTGCTTCCACACTGCAGTGAATCTAATATTAATATTCACCCTCTCCGCCTCCGGCTGGAGGACTGAATGGGATGCGCTTTTCTTATCCAATATGTTTAATGGGCTGAATTGTTCCCTCATATTCCTGTGAAATGAGCTTGTGGTGCTGAATGCGCTCCTCCCATTATTATGTAAATATGCACTGTCCAGCAGTACTCTAACATGAATGTCACATATAATTTAACAACACAAGATTATTGTTGCCCTGGTTTTGCTGAACGGAGACACATACTGCTTCAGGAGCTGAGGGGGTAAAATTGTTCTCGAAATTATGTAAATCACAGGGACGCTACCCACTTCTGATCTTATGATGGGGGAAGAGACTGGTGAAATAGTAAATGTGTTTTCCCCTGAGGAAGCTACCCTGACGATATCCCACAGAGATGACTCATTACTGAAAGGATTGATGTTCACCAGCTACAAATATCTTCACTTTTTGATGAGAATGACTGAAACTATTGGAGACTCTACACGTGATTCCCAATAAGTTCAACTTCCTTCAGCTCGATAACGTTATAACGTTATCAATACCTCGTTGATAGAAGGGACTTAGCCCTCATGCTCATTTCTTTTGTTCATTGCGGGAGATCATGGTGTTGGTGCACGAAGTGCTTTCTTCCAACAGAGACCAACCGGTGTCAGAAATCCTCTATTTCTGAAAACTAAGGGGCTTGATCATTGACACTATTAGAATAGATGTCAAACGGATGTTGGCCTGTGGGTGAGTTAATACCTATGATGATATGAGAAGGAAAAAAGATTTGGAAACTAGAAGTAGTTCAGCCATTATATTAGTGAAGGTTAAAGCAGGCTTGAGGAATAAATTACCTGCTCCTTTTATCTGATGAGCTCACATTTTCTTACCAGAAAGTCAGTGTGTTATTTTCCCGGAAGTGCCACTACTGAATGTTGCAGTCAGGGTGATCAAATAAATTTGTGAAGCATTTCGGTGTGAGGTACCGATGCTGCATTCACGATGAAATTGAGTGTAAAATACGACCAACAAAAGAACAGCATGTTTCACAGAGGAGATGTTCCGAAATGAGAGATGATTGTCCTCTTTAAGACACAGCTGGGATTTTCCATTTACATTTTTAACACCACCTCAAACCGCTGGGGAAGTCTTGCTGGGCTCAATCGTCTCTTCTCTTTTTGTTCACCAGGCCATAGGAGAAAGTGTCCTCCAACTGCTACTGTTGAATGTACGAGAAGGGCAAAGGAGAGAATATCAGGAGTGGGCCTTTACGCACTTTGAGCCTTCTCCGCTAATCATTCAGATCATGGCTGATCAGGTTGTGGTCTAAGGCCCACTTCCTCGTCTATATTCCATTATGTGTGACTCCCTCTTCTGTGAAATATTTATCGACTCAGCTTTGAATAAATGCAAACAGAAAGGCAACACAAACATCACTACTTTTCATTCTCATCCCTTTTACAGGATCCGAAATCATGCATCGAGTCATAGAGGTGTACAGCATGGAAACAGACCATGCAATCCAACTCATTCATGCCGACCAGTTATCCCAGCCCAATCTAGTCCCACTTGTCAGCACCCGGCCCATATCCCTCCAAACCGTTCCTATTCATGTACACATCCAAACTCCTTTTAAATGTTGCAATTGCACCAGCCTCCACCACTTCCTCTGGTAGCTCATTACATACACGTACCACCATCTGTGTGAAAAAAGTTGCTCCTTAGATCTCTCTTACATCTTTCCCCTCTCATCATAAATCAATGTCTTCTCCTTCAGGACTCCCAGACCCCAGGGAAATGACTTTGCCTATTTATCCTGTCCTTGCCCCACATAATTTTGTAAACCTCTATAATGGGGGCAAAAGTGAGGTCTGCAGATGCTGGAGATCAGAGCTGAAAATGTGATGCTGGAAAAGCGCAGCAGGTCAGGCAGCATCCAAGGAACAGGAAACTCGACGTTTCGGGCATAAGCACTTCTTGATGAACGGCTTATGCCTGAAACGTAGAGTTTCCTGTTCTTTGGATGTTGCCTGACCTGCTGCGCTTTTCCAGCAGCACATTTTCAGAGCTAAACCTCTATAATGTCAACCCTCAGCTTCCGATGCTCCAGGGAAAACAGTCCCAGCCTGTTCAGCCTCTTCCCATAGCTCCAATCGTCCAATCCTGGCAACATCCTTGAAAATATTTTCTGAGCCCTTTCAAGTATAACAACATCTTTCCGATAGGAAGGAGACCAGAATTGAACGCAATATTCCAACTGTGGCCTAACCAATGCCCTGTGCAACCTCAACATGACGTCCCAACTCATGCACTCAATACATCGTGAAAACAGACCCTATAGCCCTAATTATCCGTGGCCACCAGATAACCCAGTTTGATCGAGTCCAATTTACCAGAATTTGGCCAATATTCCTCTGCATCGTTCCTGTTAATGCTTTATCCAGATATATTTTAAATGTGCAATTGTAATCATTTTCGAACCTCGTCTTCAAGCACATTGTATACACACACCGCCCTCTGCGAGAAAAATAGCCCATAACGAAATTTCCAAATCTTTCTCTCTCACGTTCAAACTATGTCATCTTATATTGGGCTCCACTAACCTGGGGAAAGCTCTTGGTTGTTCAGACAATCCATGGTTCTCATGATTTTATAAACCCCTGTAATGTCACCACTCAGGTTCTGACACTTCAGGGCAAAACGTCTCAACGTATTCAGCCTCTCCGTCTCGCTCAATGCCTCCAGTTCTGGAAAGTCCTTTCATATCTTTCCAGCAAATTCTCTGGTTTAATAACATCCTTTCATTTGTAGAGTCAATCAAATTGATGCAGTATTCTCAAAATGACTTCACCAACGCCCTGTATAAACGCACCATGGCACCCCACTCCTGTACCCAATGTTCTGACCAATTAAGCCAAGTGTGCCAAAAGTGGTGTTCTTCACCACCCTGTCTACTTGATATTCCACATATAAGAAACTCTGCACCACAGGCGAAGCTCCCTCTGTTCAGCACTCCTCTGTACCATACCATTAATTGCGTACGCCCTGCAGAACTTTGCCTTACCAAAATGCAAAGCCACGGATTTATCTAAATTAAGCTCCATCTGCACCCCCTTGGCTCATTATCGCATCAGATCGAAGTCGTGACGTGCATTGAGATAACCATCTTCACTGTCCATTATACCACCTTCTTGATATCATCTGCAAACTTACTAACCATGCCTCTGACAGTCCCATCCATATCCTTTATTTAATGATTAAAAGCAGTGGACTCAGCACTGCTTCTTCTGGTCAACACTTAGTCACCGTTCTCCAACCTGAAAAACAATCCCCCACCATGGCTCTCTTTCTCGGACCTTCGGTTCCATTTTGAATATAATTGCCTGGCACTCGCCGGATCAGCAAAGCCATAACCTTACTCACCTGTGTACCTTTTGGAACATAACCAAATGCCTTGCTGAAGTCCATATGTGCGCTGCCTTCCACACTGCCGTTATCAATCGTCTTTGTCACCTCTTCAAAATGCTCTAACAAGTTAATGAAACATGATTTGCACTGCACAAAACCATGTTGATTAACCTTAATCAATGCTTCATGACAGAAAAATCTTATCCGTCAGATCCCCTCAGCAACTGAACCACCGCTAACGTCAAGCTCACTGGTCTATGTTTCTCTGAATTTTCAAATCACTGTTTAATTTTCTAGTCCCTCCCCTCCTCTAGAAACAGCAAAGTTTACATGAAAGCTACTTAGAGATGTGTCCGATGATATAATCTCACACTGGGTCAGGCAGTTTACGCGCGTGGGCGTGCTATCACACTTATACATGCACAAACACACATGCGCACACACACGCCCAGACTTGATAGCAAACTGAAAATCAAAGTCTCTACAGTGTTAACTTGAAAGAACTTTGTCCAAATATTAGTTAAACCCAAGAAAAAAAGAATAAAAAAGAGACTGTCGCAACTGTTTATTTTTGCTTCGGAAGTTATTCTGCTCGCACAAGGACCTGCTAATGTGATTACTTCCTGGTACGGCCACTTTTGATGTATTTCATTTGCTTCCGGCAGTGGGAGATTCCAATGAATCCTCATCAGGTATCCTCCATAAGTGGTAAAACAGACTGATTTATTTTAGCTAGCACACATTGTTTTGATGAGGAAAAAGGAAAGAGAGAGGGATACATATGTATTTTCCTCTAAGGAAGATTACATTGTTCTCGCACTGAGTTGAATCACACAGCAATGTTATCTGACGCCAGGCTTAGCGATGTGAGGTCTCTGAACATTGTACAAACAGTTTGACTCCAATATTTTTCCAGCTCCATGTTGGTTAATAATTGCTGCTGTCGTGCACAGAACGTTTAATTCGAATAAAATGATCCCACTGCGTTTGAAGATACCTTTATAAGCACATGTGTAATATTGAAATAAAATGCTTAATATCTTCAGAATGCTTGTGTTAAATTGAATGCACCTTATTTATTTTTAACAAATACACAAGTTGCTGACAAGTCGCAGCAGCTCTGTCAGCATCCAGATTGCTTTCAATGTTGTAATTACCCCAGGCCCCACCACTTCATGTGGCAGCTCGTGCTGTACATGCACCACACGCTATGCGATAAAGGAAATCCTCAGCTCCCTATAATCTCTTTCAACTCTGATCTTTAACCAATACCAACTACTTTTGGGCTCCCCTATCCCGGAGAAAAGACGTTGCCTATTCACCTCATCCATGCCCATCTTGATATTATAAACATCTATAAGATGCAGGTTTGACTCCAGTTAACACAAATAACTGATTTCAGTCACTCTAAGTTCGTAAATGCAATACTGACACCGTTTCCGTTCCGATCAAGTCACAATTCTGAAGTAATTTTAATCAACGTGTTTAGATATAGTATGAATCATCTCTGTGAAGTTTCAAACTTGATTTTTGGCGTCAACGTTAGGGAAACTACCATCACACGAGTTTAGTCCCCTAAGCCTGCAGCAATATCATCCTCTATGTTTGTTCATCAGACTGTTCTGACACCTCTGCGATCGCCAGGACTTGCATCCAGAACGTCTGCTCCCGAGATAGAGACATTACAAAAAGTTTAAAGACTGCAATTTAATTCAAAGCTCTGGCTCAGTGGCATGGGCGCTACACGGTGCACAAGAGGTAAACCATGCCCGGATTTTGGATCATATTTTAAATTTCAGCTTTGAGCTCGATATAGATGCATTAAATTTTGGTTAACTTTACTGAATTACACAGGGGAATATTAAACAAAATCAATACATTTGTGTCAACTAAAGGATTTTGGGTGCATGTGATAGTCTGTGAACATCTGTAATTGTGTGGCTATGATTTCCAGCTTAAATAATTATTATTTATAGGCGGCAATATTAGGGAAAGAAATTCCGCAGACACACTCTGCACTATGAAGGATCTCGAATAGATGTTATTAGTAAACAGCAGAGAAAACGATATAGCATAATTCCTGTCCTTGAACACTGATTACTACTTCTCGCCTCTCATGTGCAACTGCCCTCGTCTGAAAACAAGGCATGATAAATGAAACGAGACGGCTGATTGCTTTTCAACCTCTCCTCCAGGGTAATATCACTCATTGGACTGAGGAGTGACAGATGGAGTTTCATTTGGTAAAATGCAATGTATTGCATTTTGGCATAACAAGCAAGGGGAGAATTTTTAAAATATAAGGTCGAAAGCAGTTTTGTAGAACAATGAAACCAGGGGTTACACGCATATTTCTTTGGAGTTTGCTCAAAAAAAGCTTGTTGAAAATTGTGTAGCGTTGTATCTTCATTGAACAGACATTTGAGCACAGGAGTTGTAACGTTATGTTGACGCTGGACAGGACCGTTCTGGTCGTCTTGTTATATAAGGATATTATTCAGCTGGAGAAGGTTCAAAAGAGATTTACCAGCAAATTTGCAGGAATAGAGGGCTTGAGAAATAAATATAGAATAACTAGTCTGGATCGGTTTTCACGGTAGCAATCAGCAAGTGTCTTTTAATGTGAGTGGGGAAATATTTTACAAAGGAAGATGGGTAACTATTTTATGCAGAAAACATTTTGTGAACTTCCAGAGACAGTGGTTGATTCGGGTGAAGTTGCAATGTTGAATAGATATATAATCATCGATTCATACAGAGGAATGTACAGCACAGAAAAAGACCCTTCCGGTTCAACACTGTCATGAAGACCAGGTATCCCAACCTAATCTCATCCCAATTAACCGCAGCCTGTCCATAACCCTCCAAACCATTCCGATTCATAGACACATCCAGATGACGTTTAAATGTTGCAATTGTACCAGCCTCCACCACTTTCTCTGGCAGCTGATTCCATACACGTATCATTCTCTGCATGGGAATAGTTACCACTGAGGGTATCTTTCCCCTCTCACACGAAAATCCTGCCCTCTCGTTCTAGACTACCCCACCCTATTATCGGATTCATGCACCTCATGATTTTATACACGTCCATAACGTCGCCACTCAGCCTTTCATGCTACAAGGTTAACAGCCCCAGCTTATTCAACACATCGCTCTTTCTTAAATCATCTCAACGCGGCAACAAGCTTGCAAATCTTTTCGAAATCATTTCAAGTTTCACAACATCCTTCTAAGAAAGAGACAACAATTGCACGCAGTATTCCAACAGTGGCCTAATCAATGCCCTGTACAGCCGAAAGATGACATCCCTATAACAGATAGCACAGCCGATGTCTTCTTCACCATCCTATCGATCTGAGACTCCACATTCAAGGAGATATGAACCTGCACTACAAGGCTACTTTGTTCAGCAACACTCCCTAGAACCTTACCATAAAGTGGTATTAGTCCTGCGAAGATTAGCTTTCCCAACGCGCAGCACCTCACATTAATCTAAATTAAACTCCACTGCCACTCCTCAGCCCATTGGACGATCTGATCAAGATTCCATTATAATCTGAGATAACCTACTTTGCTAATCCACTACACTGCCAATTTTTGTTTCATCTGCAAACTTACTGACTATACTGATTATGATCACATGCAAATCATTTATATAAATGATTAAAAGTAGAGCTCCTCCCATCGATCCTTGAGGCACTCCACAGGTCACATGCGTCCACATTACATCTACCACACTACCCTCAAATATCATCTTTGTTACTTCTTTAAAAAATTCAATCACGTTAGTGAGATATGATGTCCCACGCACAATCCCTAATCAGTCAGAGCCTTTCCAAATACTTGCACATTTTGTCCTTCCGGACTCACTCCAACAACTTGCCCACCAACGAGTTTAGTCTCACCAGTCCATAGTTCCCTGTATTGTCCTTATCACTTTTCTTAAATAGAGGCAACACATTAGCCAAACCACAGTCTTCCAGCACCTCATTTACGATATCCATGACATAACTATTTCATCAGGTGGCGCAGCAATCCTGGCTTCCAACAGATTTCTTCGGTGCATATGTCCAGGTCCAGGGAATGTATCGACTTTTAAGCGTATCAAGACATCCTGCACTTGCTCCTCTGTAATACGGACATTTTCTAAGACATTGCCATCTATTTCCCCACAATCTATATATTTCGTGCCCTTCTCCACAGTAAACACTGATGCAAAGTACTCGTTTACTAACGCCCCCATCTCTTGCGGCTCCAAGCAATGGCCACCTTGTTAATCTTTGAGGAGCGTACTCCTTCCTCGTTACCAGTCCCTGAATAAGAAAATGTTTGAAGGAATATAGACGAAGCGCAGGCAGGTGGAATTAGTTAGGTTTGGTATTACATTCGGCATGGACTGTTTGAACTGAAAAGTCCACTTCCATCACATATGACATTCTGACACTATGTGCGTTTAAGTGACTGATTGTATCTGCATGTCTCTATCTGTGTTTATCTCTATTTCAGTGCGTCTATATAAGTTCATGTGTTCCCTTCTGTCTACCTCTGCCTGCGTATCCAAGTCTGCCTCGATCTGTATTCTTGTGCCCACGTCCGTTTTGTCTCTGCATCCTCACCTCTGTGCAGTCCGAATTCTTTTATTTTCGGGGGAGTAATTAAAATGGATCTCAAAACCTCTCTTCATTCTGTTCCCTCTTGGTATCTCTCTTTTCTGAAAAGTGATCCAATGGCACAAAGAACAAATAAATGTGCAGCTTATCAACAGGCCGTTCGGCCATTCAAATCTGTGCTGACGATCATGCACAATCTAAACTAAACTTATTCAGTCCATATCCTTCTATTACCCCCCTATTCATGTAACAATCCAAATGCTTCTTGAATGTCGCCAAGGGGCCAGCTTTCATCACCTCTTTTGGTAGTGGGTTCTAGCTCCTTCGACTCTCCGCATGTGAAAATTCCCTTGCAAATCTCCTTTAAAATTTCCGCTCTCGCCTTGAAACTGTGCCACCTTACAATTGAAAATGCAACACTGTCTCAAAAAAACTCTGACTGCCGACTCTCTCCATGTCCCTCAAACTTTTGAAGACATCGATCTGATCTCCGCTCATCTGCCGTCTTTCCAATGAAAACAGACCTGTTATTTTTAATCTTTCCTCACAGCCAATGCACTCCATACCACGCAACATCCCGATGAACATTTTTCTGTATTTTCTGCAAAGCTTCCCCGTGTTTCGGGTATTGCACACAATTCTCCAAATGAAACTAACAAAGCTTCTATACAGCTGCTGCATGGTTTGCCAACTCTTGCATTCCATGTTCTGACTGATGAAGGCAAACATGCAATATGCCTTCTGAATCACCTTGGCCAACTGTATTGCCACTTTTAAGAAACGGTGGACCTGTTTGCCGAAATGTTCTGTAATTTACAGAATGATTCGCAGTTAATTTAACATTGCAACATTCTCTCGTTTTCTACATCCTACTGGTCTTTTCTAATGTTCTGAGATGATTTTGCACATTTCAGATTACTTGCAAGAACAATTGGAGGAAGGGTAAATACGATGCTGCAAGGCAGGATCTGAGGAGCATAGAATGGGAGCATAGGCTCTCAGGGAATGATGTCGTTGCAATGTGGAACTTTTTCAAGGAACAGATACGACGTGTCCTTGATATGTATATACCTGTTAGGCAGGAAAGAGATGATCGTGTGAGGCAACTTTGGTTGACGAGGGACGTTGAATGTCTCATAAGGAGGAAGAAGGAGGCTTACATAAGGTTGCGAAAAAAAGGTTCAGACAGAGCGTTGGAGGGATACAGATAGCCAAGAGGGAGCTGAAGAAATGAATTAGGAGAGCTAAGAGAGGGCATGAAAAATCTTTGGCGGTTTGGATCAAGGATAACCCCAAGTCCTTTAATGCGCATGTGAGACACATGAGAATGACGAGAATGAGGGTAGGCCCGATCAAGGATAGAAGTGAGAGACTGTGTATTGAGTCTGAAGAGATAGGAGAGGTCTTGAATGAGTACTTTTCTTCGGTATTTACAAATTAGAGAGACCGTATTGTTGAAGAGGAGAGTACAACACGGACTGGTAAGCTAGAGAAGATACTTGTTAAGAAGGAAGTTGTGTTGGGCATTTTGAAAAACTTGAGGATAGACAAGTTCCCCGGCCCTGACGGGATATATCCTCGTATTATGTGGAAAGCAAGAGAGGAAATTGCAAGACAGTTGGCAATGATCTTTTCGTCTTCTATAACAATGGGGGTGTTGCCAGTGGACTGGAGAGTGGGGCATGTTGTGGCCCTGTTCAAAAAAGAGAATAGCGATGACCCCGGGAATTACAGGCCAGTAGTCTTACTTCGTTGGTAGGCAAAGTAATGGAAAGGGTCCTGAGGGATAGGAATTATGAGTATCTGGAAAGACACTGCTTGATTAGGGACAGCCAGCACGGATTTGTGAGCGGTAGGTCTTACCTTACAAGTCTTATTGAATTCTTTGAGGTGGTGGCCAAGCATGTGGATGAAGGTAGAGCAGTGGATGTAATGACATGGATTTTAGTGTAGCATTTGATAAGGTTCCCCATGGTAGGTGTATGCGGAAAGTCAGGACACATGGGATAGTGGGAGGTTTGGCCAGTTGGATAGAGAACTAGCTAACCAGTCGAAGTCAGAGAGTGGTTGTAAAATGTAAATATTCAGCCTGGAGCCCAGTTAAAAGTGGAGTTCCGCATGGATCAGTTGTGGGTCCACTACTGTTTGTAATTTTTATTTATGACTTGGAAGAGGGAGTCAAAGGGTGGGTCAGTGAATTTTCAGACGATACGAGGTTTGGTGGAGTTGTGGCTGTTGTTGGCTGCAAAGGGACTTAGATGTGCTGGGCTGAGGAATGGCGGACGAAGTTCAACCCTAACAAGTGTGAGGTTGTCCATTTTGGAAGAACAAATAAGAATGCGGAATACAGGTTTAACGGTAGGGTTATTAGTAAGTTGGAGGAGCAGAGAGATCTTGGGGTCTATGTTCACAGATCTTTGAAAGTTGCCCTTCAGGTGGATAGAGCTCTAAGAAGGCCTATGGTGTATTAGCGTTCATTAGCAGAGGGATTGAATTCAAGAGTCGTGAGGTGATGTTGCAACTGTACAGGATCTTGGTAAGGCCACATTTGGAATACTGTGTGCAGTTCTAGTCGCCTAAGTTTAGGAAATATGTGGAAGCTTTGGAGAGGGTGCAGAGGAGATTTACCAGGTTGTTGCCTGGAATGGAGAATAGTTCGCATGAGAGTAGCTTGGGAATGCTAGGCCTTTTCTCATTTGACATGCGAAGGATGATTGGGTGACTTGATAGAGGTGTATAAGATGATCAGGGGAATAGATAGAGTAGACAGTCAGAGATATTTTTCCCCGGGTACAACAGTGCTACAAGGGGACATAAATTTAAGTTGAAGGGTGGACGGTACGGGGGATGTCAGGGGTAGATTCTTTACCCAGACAGTGGTGGGGAATTGGAATGCGCTGCCTGTGGGAGTGGCAGAGTCAGAATCATTGGTGACCTTTAAGCAGCAATTGGATAGGTACATGGATAAGGTGTTTAAGTTTGGAGAAATGTTTGGCACAACATCCTGGGCCTAAGGGCCTGTTCTGTGCTGTATTGTTCTATGTTCTATGTTCTAACAAGCGACAGAACGATGCAAGTTACATGAAATGCGATAACGTTAATCAAATCTCCTTAGAAAATGTTTACTCCAAGTTGCCTGAATATAATTGCATTATAAATGCTTTTGTATTGTTTCCCAAGTGTGTCAGGACACTTGTAAAAGACATATGATTTACACATTTCACACAAATTTCTCCAAATGATCACACTCCACGTTGTGAGCTCTCGGCAACCCTCTACATTCATTTTCTGTGTGTCTGTCTGATTATTTTTGCTATGAGCTACTGCACTCTCCCGCATCCTCTCCCGACTGATGACTGTCACCTGAAGCGACCGCCTGAGCAGTGGTGTGGTGAGCCCAGCAGATGGTGACATTTCATCACTTCAAACACAGAGGTCATCACACTTGCCCTGCAAAGCACCCTACTCAGACATACACACAATTGCACTCGTGCAGGGGAGCGGAGCCTATCATAATGTCTCTTGTTCTGTCGTTTGACTTAGAGTGCGTCAAATTTCCTGTTGCTCAGTTGAAAGAATCTTACTCTTTGCCCCGAGCAATGGGCATATATCGGTATTTCATTTATTTTTTTTTCCATGGGGACCGCGATGATAGTTTCAATGTTTGCTCTTTTCCTGGGAGTTGGTGGAGATGGTGTGTTGTCAGCCCACCCGAATGCCCAACAAGAGCATAGAGGATCCCTTTGCACCAGTTTGAAACGAAAGGGAGATGGTATCAGGGGCAGGGCTTCTACATTGTGCCAGGTGCAAACGAAAAGTATAGTGGATCTAAAGTAAGAAATGCCCTTCACCGAACATTGCTATTAACTTGGTTGGTTGGGCATATTTGGTTCAGAATCTTCAGTTGTATCGTCCCTGTTCATTCTCGTTCGTGCTAAGATTTTCCCCACATAGCGGTGCGACGGGTTGAGGGAATGGATATCAGATACCCAACTACATTGCTTGGAACTATCTGTCCTATGAAAGGCAGCTTCTCCTGGAAACAGAGAATGGGAAGGAGGAAGTGAGGGTGCGAATTGTTGGTTGATTTGTTAGTGCTGGTGTAGGTGCCGGGGAAATGCTGAGCTGGTCGGAGTAAGTCAGTCTATAGTGCTGTATCTATGCTCTGTCATTACTGCGGCGTCGAGTCGACAAGAGACAGGGAGAGCCGGGGAAGATGTGGCATGCAGCAATGAAAGTGGTTGAGATTGAGCCTTTTTCTGTGATTGGTGCTGTTACTGAAAAACAATGAGCGTGAGGGAGCAGAGAAAATATGGTGATACTTATCATAGATGATCGGGGAAGGTTATTGATGCTTGTCCGTTATTGTTGGGTGTCTCTTCAAACCACAGATACTGAACAGATCTGGGTGGTAAGCACAGACCATATTCATTTGGACTTCTGCTTGGCCCACTCTCCAAGACAGTACTCCTGCTCTGTACTAGCTCATCCTAAAGCAATTCCATGTCCCTGTCAAAAAAACCTATTGTCATTGTCTGCTATGTATTTTCGAACTGAGAATGCTCAACCTTGTGCCCATTGGTCTTTCAAAGTTGGCACCAATGCTAGGGAACATGCATTATCAACAGGCATCCGCGCGACCTTGTGTACTTCCAGTCAATATATATCGGAAAATCTTACTGTCATTGAACCAAAGGTGTGGGATAGGTAATTAATGGGGTGAGTTTGATCACAAAAATGCTTCAGAAAACGACCTCGTCCTCGTACAGGCGATCCTTCTGTCGTAATCTTTGTAAATAATACTGAGACAAATCACTTTAATTCAACCCAATGTGTCGAAGAATCTGACCATACTCCCAGTTCCATTTTTGCAACGCAAAAACTCGTGCAATATTCTCCATCATAGAGAAGAAGCAAAAGCGACGTTTTAAATAATAAGGGAAGGCAACTGACCAAGGTGTGAATGATTCATCACCTTGGGGGCCAGTGACCAGAATTCAATTAATTTACAAATAGCAACGGAAAACGTTGACTGAACCGATAACTTTAAGTTGTAAATTGGAGGAAAGCCAATGAGATTAGATAAAAAAAAAATCAAATGTTGATTGGGCGCTGATATTTGCAGGTAAAGACGAAATTTGTGGTTCTCGTCAAGTGAATGCCGGAAGCATTTGTAGGTCTTGCACAGCATGGATTGACTGAATCCTTAGCAAAATATAAGGACGGTAGGCACATACTCAAGAGGAACATCAGGCTTTCACGAATAGGACTTGAGGTAGGTTTGGAGAAGACGGTTGAGGAGAATCTAAAGGGATTCTACAAATATATTACGAAGGAAAGAGTAACAGTGGACCGCGTAGGACATCCTAAAGATCAGCAAGGCTACTCATGTGTGGCACGACTGGGGATCAGTGCGATGCTAAGCAAATATGTTGCATAAGTATTGACTGTGGAGAAGGAGATAGAATCCAGAGAACCTCTCGAGATAAATATCGATATGTTGAATGCATTCCAAGTTGTAGAAGAGGACGTTATAAAGCGTAAATCCGTGATAAATAAAGAGGTGTGGCCACCGCCTTTCTGGAAACTTGGGGAATATATTCTTGTAACACTTGGTAAGATAATTGTATCATCAATAGCGACAGTTGAGGTGCCAGAAGACTGGCGATTAGCAAAAATGTAATCATTGTTTTTGAAAGGTGGCAATGAAAATGCAGGGCAAATATAAATCGGTGAGCGTAACATCAGTAGTGAGGAAGTTGATGGAGGAGACTCTGTGGGACAAGATTTGCAAGTATTTGGAAAGACACGGACTGATTCAATAATGTTGCAGAGTGACCATTGCATTAATTTGATGAACACCCACTGTCTTGGCCGCATCCAGAGCCTCTTCATTCGGAAGCATTCAACCATTCACATCATATTCGTGTCTCCACCTAGAAAGGATGGCCTCTAAGAACAAAGCATCCACTTGATTCACGGCTCAACAAACCCTCAACCTCACAATTTCGCACTGCTAACGAATCACCTCCATTTATCCCACGTGTTCTGAGAGCAATGGGGCGACTGGCAATATCAAGAAGCAGACCACCAGAGAGATTGACCAACACTTCCGTTGTCGAACGTGTCAGATTGAACCGTGCAGTACACACGGTATCACTAAGTCTTGTAATCTTACTCCCTTTACGCAATGAACAACCTTTTATTCATCCTGAATAATGCGCAGTTTCTGAGTAACACAAGTTATGGCCGATCAGTCAAATTTATGTTCATTGTTATCGATATACAAATTCTCTTCCTCTCCTTGACAAAGTGGTCTCCTGCCTACCTTTGTTTCATTGTCAAATTTAGCTGGAAATATTTGATCCATTTATTTATCCTGTTGACAAAGTTTGCGAATAATTGAGAATCCAACAGTGGTCACTGTGTCACTGTTATCCTTAATTTCTGTTAAACAGAAGGAAATTATTTTAACCCTAATTTATCACAGTCACAGGCTCAGTATACAATTCTCCCCGTATTCTGATGTAGCAGCTCAAAAAGACCGAATACTTTCTTCCATTTTCTGTGTGATAGGCATGAGAATTTAGAATATATGCTCTGGTTACCGAAGAACAGGCTCGAATGTCTGAATGGCGTCGCTTCTCTTCCTGCTTAAAACTGTTGATTGGCAAAACAACAAGTCAGTGATAGTGTCGTCTTAATGATTTTGAAACTTATAAAATCACCAGTGAACGGTCTACTTCTGACTTTATGGTGGCTGAAAGGCCTATGATGCTACAGCTGCTGACAGTCCACAGTGTCTTCTGGATGCCTAGTTTCATTTGCTCTGTCTTTTAGAAGTATGTCCTAATTCACAGGAGGTAGTACCACATAACAGTGTGGGCGGTATCTACAATATGAAGCTGAGACGTTCTCTTCACCAGGACTGTGTGCAGGCTTCTTCAAAAGATACTGTTCGGAGAAGATCGTCTGTCAAAAGAAGGTTGTTAAGAATATTTCCCTTCTGTTGGTTCTCCCATCAATTCCCACAGTCTGGCTGCTGTGTATTTGAGGCCTCGCTCTGCCCTGTCACTGGTGGATTCGTGGAGACACTCTTGGTGCGGGACATTGAAGTCCCACGGCCAGAGTACGTTTTGTATCCTAGTCACACTCAGTGCTTCCTCCCATTTGTTTTCAGGGTGCTAATTGAGTTATCACCGATGGACGGAGTAGCGGGCACAAAATGTCCATCATCAGGCGAACTGCAAGACCAAATTTAACCTTTTAACATGAGACTTCCCGGGATCGGGAATCAATGTTGGGAATTCGAGGGAAGCTCCTTTTCTGATTGTATTCTAACGTGCTGCTAACACTGGCGGGTCTGTCCTGCCGGTGGGTAAACACATACCCAGGATGGAGATGGGGCTTCGTGAAGCATTACCCATCTTGCCTGGTTCTGTGATTATGACGGTTTCTGACTGTTCCCTGACTGGTCAATAGGAGTAATAAACGTTGCAATGGGCAGGGAATAATGAGGTCAAAAGTTGACTTAAAGGCACTCGAGCTGGACGCATATTGAATTTCTCAAAACAGACAGCATTTCATTGTATAACTTGACTGAAGTGAATGATTTCATATCAATAGAGAGACACGGCTACGTGGTGATTGATATTAGGAACCGAATATCCAGACCATTTAATAGCTAGGAGTTTTATCCATAACTGTAAATAAGGTGGAGGAGATCTCTCAGCGGCTGGCAGTAAATTGAACAAAACATAAAATCCAGAAAGATTCCATTCCAAGGAGAAGAGACAGTAGTGCAAATACCTCTCAGGCAAAAATTAAAGTGAATACTTTTTTTCCATGTGTTTACATTTCGTCACGAAAGATAATGGAACACAACTTAGAATAGATGTCAGAAATTTCCATTCTTGTCTTCAAATAACTGGGACATAATCCTTCAGGACGTCATTTTATTCCCCTTCTTTATTAGCGACTGCAAAGTAATGATGTATGCCTAAGTGGTAATGTTCTGGAAAACATCTGTTCTTGAAAATATGTGCCTGCGTGTTCACATTTCCAATTTTTAAAATAATTCTACTGTAATTATTTCAGTAATCCCTTGGATACAGTGAAACATTTGAAAAACTCACTCTGTCTTCAATCAAAGTGATCGCTTTCGCTCCAGTTGATGTCTAACTTGTTCATTTTTCTTCCTTACAGTTAACGTAGTGACGATCTATGTCCTGCTTTATAAAGATTGTGGATTTCTCCATGTGTCAGACGTTACCTGGGGGGAATGACAGCGGCGGATCTACTGGTCATTATCCTCGACCTAATATTAAGGCACCTTCCCATTGTTTATTATGAACAGTTTTATATCCTGCTGTCTGTCCCCGTGTGCAATATCCACGCCGTCCTGCTTTATGCAGCAACTGACTGCTCTGTCTGGTTCACAGTCACTTTCACCTTTGATCGGTTTGTGGCCATTTGTTGCCAGAAGCTGAAAAGTAAATATTGCAGTGAGAAAACAGCAGCAGTAGTTCTGGGCACAGTGACTGTGTTGAGCTGTTTAAAAAACATTTTCTGGTATTTTATGCTGAGATCTCGGTATCGGCTCCTCAACGTCCCCTGGTTTTGTGAGGTAGAATTTGGAGCTCATTCCTCCGGTGTCTGGGTCACAATCGAGTTCCTCCATAACATTCTAACCCCGGTACTTCCATTTCTCCTGATTCTACTGCTCAATGTTTTCACCGTCAGATATATTTTAGTGACCAGTCGAGCGCGAATGAGACTCCGAGCTCACGCCAATGCGGATGCTCAGTGTGACACAGAAATGACAAATCGAAAAAAATCCATCAAACTACTCTTTTTGATCTCGGCCAATTTCATCCTGTTATGGTCACCACTAATGGTATACTGTATATGGTACCGAATGTATTTGTTTGGGTATGAGTCTATGTTTCTAGATTACTTCGTGCAGGAATTGGGCTTCATGATGCAGGTTCTCAGTTGCTGCACAAACACCGCGATTTATGCCGGTGCCCAGAATAAATTCAGACAGCAGATGAGGAATGTGCTAAAATATGCCTTCACCCAAATTAATCAACCAATTAAATTCATTAATCAATCAATTCATTCGTAATTCTCTCATTTCAGTCCACATGCTAAGCAATGAAGCGGCCTGTCACTCTGGTAAAAGATTGAGTGTTGTGCCAGTTTGTTCAAACGTATCGCACAGCGAGTTGCTGGCACGTATTTCAATGTTACTCTCAGTTCAGGAGCCAGTGAGAAAAGGCACCATCTTACTGATTGTATCTACCGTTTCTATTTGTGTAAAGTAAAACATGTTATTAAAGAATCCCAAGCATTAGAGTAATTTTATTTTGACTGTGTTGAAGAACCTCAGCTGGAGGGAGACAAACACAGCTGTAAGTCCTGCACCTCAGAGAAGGGGAGGGGAGGCACATAAGTTGTGGTCAGTGTGAAAGAGAGGGGCTGGGTCACGTGGCTATTACACGTGGGACAGCTTGTTTGCTACAAGCTGTCTGTTTCACAGGGAACAGATACGGGATAGGATCAAAGGCCATTTCTTGTGGACTAGAGGGGAGAGTTTACTGACCTGTAGTTATGCATGGGAATATTAGTGTATAAGTGGGTGAGTGTATAAGTGTGACGTAGGGCAAGTGTGCAAGAGAGTGAGCGTGATGGTGGAGGCATATACTGGAGAGTGAACATGATGATGGGGAGAGTGTGGGAGCGCGTGCATGGCAGTGGGGGAATGAGCGAAAGAACCAGCATGAAGGTGAGTGAGTGTTCAGGGAATGAGTGTGATGGTGGGCGAGTGTTTTGGACAGTGGGCGAGACGGGGCGTGTGTGCAGCAGTAAGACTGACGATAGGGTAGTGTGCAGAGGTCTGTGTGTACGACAGTCGATTTATGTGGGGGTGGTGTGGGCGTGATGGTGTGGGAGAGTGCGGAGAGAGAACGTCAGAGTGGGAGAATTTGTGGGAGAGAGACCGTGAGATTGGGGGGGTGCTGGAGAATGTAAGGGGGAGAGAATGTGAAACGGAAGATTGTTGCAGTGGTGTGACGGAGAAGGTGTTTGAGTGAGTAGCATGACGGTGGTGAATTTGGGGGCGATTGACAGAAAAAATACGGGCGTGTATGGGAATGAAGGTGACAGTAGGCGATTGTGCTGGTGAGTGAGCTAAATTGTCTGGGACAGAATTGGGCATTGAATGTGATGGAGAGCGTCTGTATGGGAGTGTGTGACTGACAGGGGTCAGTATCCGGGGCAGTGAATGTGATGATGCGAAAATGTGCAGGTGAGTGTGCGGGATAGTGTGCTGGAGAGTGAGAGTGATTTGGGGTTTTAAGGTGTGAAGGCAAAGGAGCATGGGGAATTGTGAAGGAATAAGCCAAACTGAGAAAGTCAGTGTGAGAGCTTCGACTGAGAGGGAGTGAGTACGACAGAAAAGGACTGAGTGGTAGAGCGTGAGTTGGAGAGAAAGCGTGAGGGCATGAGCGAAAAGGGAACTGTGCAAATACAACTACGAGAGTGATTGAGAGTGGGAAGGAGGGTGGACTTGAGTGAGTCAGGAAGGGATTTCTGGCGAGGGGGAGTGAGTAAGTAAACGAAACCGGGAGGAAGTGATATGGGTAATGTAATTTCTGCAGTTGAGTAAGGGTTAACGAGTAAGGGTTAACTGTTGAGGCTAAGTGTAAGCTGTTAGTCTTGAAGCTGCAAACACAAGTGTAAGCTGTTAGTCTTGAAGCTGCAAAAACAAGTGTAAGCTGGTGGCCTTGAGTTAACAGAGCGTGAGTTGGAGAGAAAGCGTGAGGGCATGAGCGAAAAGGGAGGAATTGAACTGTGCAAATACAACTACGAGAGTGATTGAGAGTGGGAAGGAGGGTGGACTTGAGTGAGTCAGGAAGGGATTTCTGGCGAGGGGGAGTGAGTAAGTAAACGAAACCGGGAGGAAGTGATATGGGTAATGTAATTTCTGCAGTTGAGTAAGGGTTAACGAGTAACGGTTAACTGTTGAGGCTAAGTGTAAGCTGTTAGTCTTGAAGCTGCAAACACAAGTGTAAGCTGTTAGTCTTGAAGCTGCAAAAACAAGTGTAAGCTGGTGGCCTTGAGTTAACAGAGCTGGGCTTATAAAATATTTTTAAAAATACGATAACAAGAAGCTGGCACAGAGAAGCGTGGAACACCTAAACCAATAGAATTGTTACACTGCATGCATAAGCGAGAGAAATAATGTATAAATATCGCTGTTGTAAACACCTCGGGGTGCTCCTCCTTCGGGATGACACCCGATCTTGCAAGATTGAATAAACCTTCGCTGAGAATCTCATCTGTGTGTCCCACTTGTTTTGACCTGCCACGGATAAGAGTTAGACGGAGGGTATAATGGTCGGCCCCGAGACCGGTCGGTGCTCTCCTCCTGAGGGAGTCTCTGAACAGACGTCTACCTTAGACTGGTTGTTAAGAGCAGGAATCTGCCACGCGAAGGTCAGGTTTTGAAAGACGTTCTGTTCTCTTTATCGGCTCCTGCAGAGGAGAGACTGACTGGCCCTTGATGGGATCGCAGCTATAGTATAGTGGAGCTAGGGGCTAGGGTATAAGGACTGGTTTCGAGAGTGTCTCCGAGGGCCCTGGGACTGGGTCAGTTCCTCGGCCGGACGGCATGCCAACTGACTGGCTCTCATAAGGGACCACGTCCATAGAATAAAGGGGTTCACCAATAACAAATTTGGGGGCTCGTCCGGGATGAAAAAGAACTCCCCACAGGGACTTTAGTCCCTCTACGGGAAGCTCTGGACGGTTCCGGGACGTTACAAGACTCACAGATATTTGAGCCAGCGAATTACATAGGTGGCGCACACAAAGGTAAAAGGTTAAAGTTTTGATTTGAGTCGGATAACTCCGTGCACGGATCAAGGTAAGAACCTTCACTGTTATTTGGGGTCTTCGCAGGATTATTGAGATAAGTGTACACTGCCTGGTCGACTCCATGGTTGTGACAGGTAACCGGGATAAAAAGGGTTAACTAAGTAACCGGGATATAGAAGAAAGGTTAACTTGAAGATCAACCATGGGTGGCCAATGTTCCGGGTCTAAAAAGGAACGGGAAGACGAAACCCCGAAAATCCCCCCCCCCCGATAGTCCGTTGGGACAAAAATTGGAAATCTGGGGTCCCTACAAGAGTCGGGGCTTAGAAGAAAAGGATATGATAAAATACTGTTGTTTTGTTTGGGTGAAAGAACCCATCCGTCCGCCATCTGTGTTCTGGCCAAAATTTGGATCGGACGAGAATTGGGTTTGTCAACTTCTAAATATATATGTAAATAACAAACAAAATTCGGGCCCAAAGGAAAGCGAATATGCTGCTTGTTGGTTGGGGGATTCGTCATCAACAACAACCCCAACTCCCGTCCCCTTGTATCCCTTAGTTCCCAGGGAAGGGAAGGGGAGTAAATGGAAGGTCTTGGACATCCTGCCCCCGCCTATGGCACCTCCGCCGTATGTACGCCAATTGGGAGAACAAGACGGACAGGGAGACCAGGAAGGACAGTCTAGAGACGGGGCACATGTGGAAGATCCAGGACCAGAAGCAGCAGGAGTCAGTGAGGATAGGCGGTCATCGGCTCGAATAAAAGAACAGGAGGAAGGAAAGAAACTGGAGGAGAGTAAGGCAAAAGATAATAAAAACATTGTAGGTGTATATCCTCTGCGGGAGGTACCGATTGGGCAAGGGGAGATGGGTTTTGTGGTGGCCCCGTTAAATTCAAATGATATAAGACAACTTAAAAAGGAGATGCCATCGCTTATGGAGGACCCAACGGCTGTGTCCACCCAATTAGATCAGTTCCTGGGTCCAAATTTGAATACCTGGCAGGAACTGCAGGCGATTATGAATATACTGTTCAATCATGATGAGAGAAATGCGATCCGTAAGCGAGCCATGGAAATATGGGATCGGGAACACCAGGGGGAGGGACCTAGAGCGAAGAAAAGTACCCCCCTAAACAACCCCAATTGGAACCATCATAATGCAGAGGGCCGGACTCATATGTCTGACCTTCGGAATTTGATCATTAGAGGAAGACAAACTTATGTCCCTAAACAGCAGAATCTAGCAAAGGCATTTGAAATAAGACAAGGCAAAGATGAATCACCCTGTGCATTTTTAGATCGCCTAAGGGAGTCGGTTAGGAACTATTCGGGTATAGACCCAGACGGAGAAATAGGACGTGGAATGATAAAAGTGCACTTTGTGACAAAGGCGTGGCCTGATATCCAGAAAAAGTTACAAAAAAATAGAAGGGTGGAGCGAGAAGGATGTGTCTGATTATTGCAGGAGGCCCAAAGGGTCTTTGTACAGCGGGAGGTAGTGGCAGAGAAGCAGAAGGCCAAGATAATGGTAGCGACAGTAAGGGAGGTCTGTACGTCCTCAGGGATGATGAATGAAGGGAATAAGGGAAGTCATGGAAGGGGTAGAGAATGTGGACAGAAGGGCAGTGAGGAGAAATGGAACACCCGAGGTAGGGGCTATGGACAAGGGAGGCTGAAGCCTGCAGGTTGTTATCATTGTGGGAAACTAGGACATTTCATTCGAGAATGCCCAGAGTTACGGAGAGAGAGAGAGGGCATCTATGAGATGGAATGTGAATAGGGGAGTCAGGGGCGAGACGAAAGACGGGCCTACCAGGAGCGCCTGATAACTTTAAAGGTAGGCCCAGACGAAGAAATCGTAACATTTCTGATAGATACAGGGGCAGCTAGGTCTTCTGTCCCAATCCATCCAAAAGGGGGAATTTTTCAGACTAAAACCTTGGGAATCTCGGGAGTAGTGGTGCTAGCAGAACTCTTATATCTCCCTCATCTGTCTTATGGGTTGATGGGAAGGGATCTAATTATAAAATTCGGACTACACATAGGGGTGGGGGAAAGTGAGCAATTGGTAGTAATGGCCTTTTTAGATGAAGAACGTCTGGCAGAAATAGACCCCCGGGTGTGGACAGCCAAAGGAAATAGGGGGCGACTGGACATTCCCCCGGTCCGGGTAGAACTAAAACCTGGAAGTCCCGCGATACACATTAGACAGTACCCTATATCCTGGGAAGGAAGGCAAGGTTTGAAACAAGTAATGAAAGACCTGATCGCTGACGGTCTGGTAGAACCTTGCATGTCCCGTTTTAACTCCCCCATACTTCCCGTTAGAAAATCGGACGGTACATATCGGATGGTACAGGACTTGAGGGAAGTAAATAAGATTGTACAAGCCCGACGTCCTGTGGTCCCAAATCCTTACACCATTTTGGAAAGCGTTCCCCCAGACCATGTTTGGTTTAGTGTGGTAGATCTAAAGGACGCCTTTTGGGCGTGCCCTCTCCACCACTCTAGTAGGGATCTGTTCACCTTTGAGTGGGAAGACCCTGATACCGGGAGGAAACAACAGTATAGGTGAACGGTCCTACCCCAGGGATTCACTGAATCGCCGAATTTGTTCGGACAGATTCTAGAACAAGTACTCGAGGGATTGGCTCTGCCGCCGCTTTTAAAATTGATTCAGTACGTGGACGACCTCCTGTTGTCCGGTCCCACCAAAACCGAGACACAACAGGGGACCAACAACCTGTTAAACTATCTGGCAGTAAAGGTGTTGCGAGTCAGCCAGAATAAGCTGCAATACGTAGAACGGGAGGTTAGATATTTAGGACATTTAATTAGTCAAGGGCAGAAAAGAATAAGCCCAGAAAGAATAAAAGGGATTGTAGAATTAGGACTGCCCCGGACTAAGAGGGAACTCCGGAAGTTCCTGGGTTTACTGGGATATTGTAGACTTTGGATAGATGATTATGCTCCTCTTACAAAAAAGTTATACTTGCAGCTAGCAGAGGAGGCTCCGGATAGGATTAAATGGGACCCAGAAGGGGAAGTGCTAATTGAGACTTTAAAAGAAAAACTAGCATCAGCGCCGGTATTGAGCTTGCCGGACTTTAATAAGGAATTCCGACTGTTTGTTAACGCCAAGCAAGGGACTGTGTTTGGGGTCCTAACCCAGGAATGGGGAGGGCATAGAAAACCAGTAGCTTTCCTCTCTCGACTCTGAGATCCAGTATCAAGGGGTTGGCCCGAATGCATCCAGGCAGTAGCGGCCATAGCCAAGAGAGTCGGAAACTGACGTTCGGGGCACCACTGACTGTCATTACTCCTCACCAAGTCCGCACAATTGTGAGTCAAAAAGCGGGACGATGGCTCACGGACTCCCGAATACTAAAATATGAAGCCGTTCTATTAGATAGAGAGGACCTTAGAATAGAGGTGGGGGCCTGTACGAATCCGGCTGAATTCCTGTGGAAAGGGGAATCCGGGCAGGCGATAGACCACCAGAGTATGGACATTATCGAGCTACAGAGTAAAGTTCGGGAAGATCTAAGGGATCAACCTCTACATCTGGGAAAAAGATGGTATATTGACGGATCCTAACGGGTGGTGAACGGCAAAAGATTCAATGGGTATGCTATAATAGATGAGGAAGGATGGAGCTTAGTAGAGCGAGGAAGACTGCCCAATGCCTGGTCGGCACAGACGTGTGAATTATATGCGCTACACCGGGCATTAGAGGGCCTAGAAGGTCAAGTGGGGACAATATACACGGATTCTAAATATGCATTTGGCGTGGTGCATACCTTTGGGAAAAGTTGGCATGAGAGGGGAATGAGAAATAGTCGGGGAAAGGAGTTAGTACATGAGGAGTTGGTAGTCGAGATACTGGAGGACCTTCTGGGTCCTCGGGAGATAGCAGTAGTTCACATACGGGGGCACCAAAAAGGAATGGGAATAGAAATAAAAGGCAACCATTTTGCAGACGAGCAAGCCCGTGCGGCGGGAATGAAGGAGGAAGAAATGACATGTGTGGTATGGGTCCCACAAATACCTGAGATCAAAAAAACGCGGGGTTTTTGAAAAGGAAGAGGAAGACTTGAAGATAATAGGGGGAAGTAAGGATGAGACGGGAAAATGGTTCCTTCCCGATGGGAGGCAGCTACTAAATCGGCCCATAGCAAGAGGGATCATTAGTCACCACCAGTGTGGTCATTGGGGAACCCAAGCCTTGTGCGACGCCTTCCTTAGGGTATACGCACACCCGGGAATACACACAGTGGCCAACCAAGTTACCAGGGATTGTTTGGTATGTAGACGGATCCATAAGAAGGGAGTGAGACAGAGTACAGTTAAGGGAGGGCGAAGTCCGGAGTATCGGCCTTTTGAATATATACAAATAGACTACACAGAACTTCCCCTGGTAGGACGTCTCAAATATCTTTTGGTTGTGGTCGACCATTTAACGGGATGGGTGGAGGCCTTCCCACCTTACACCGCCACAGCTTCCCAGGAAAGCAACACATTGCTAGAACAGCTCATCCCCCGATTTGGCCTTCCCCGAGCCATTGACACCAATCAAAGTAGTCACTTTACCGCAGCGGTTCTCCAGGATGTCGTGCGAGCAGTGGGGGTGGAATGGGATTTTCACACCCTATGGCACCCGCCCTCATCCGGGAGAGTGGAGCGGATGAATCAATCTCTTAAAAAGCAACTAACTAAATTGATCGCAGAAACAGGCTTACCCTGGACTAATTGCCTCCCCATTGCCTTACTCCAAATTCGAACGCAGCCCCGAACTGATTTGGGCATATCCCCTTATGAAATGATGTTTGGTCTACCTTTCCCTGGCCCGAAAGGGGATCTGCCTGTATTTGAGTCACGAGATATGTTTATACGTAAATATGTTATGACCCTGGGCTCCGATTTTTCTCGTTTACGCCACCAGGGTCTCCTGACACAAACACCACCTCTGGATTTCGCCGTACACACCATTAAACCCGGCCACTGGGTTCTGATCAAATATTGGACACAGCGAACTCTAGACCCTGTGTGGGACGGCCCGTTCCTGGTACTCCTCACCACCGAAACAGCCATTCGTACGGCAGAGAAAGGCTGGACTCACTGCACGCGGGTCAAAGGGCCAGTACCCTCTCCGGTTGAGGTAGAAGTCTGGACAGCCGAATCAACACAAGACCTACTGAATCTTAGACTAAAGAGACTTTGAGTAACTGATTATACGGTGGCGACGCGAGCGCGGGGATTATTTCCATAGAATTGTGTGTTAAGTTGTTTTTTGTGCTTCAACATAATGTTTAGAGTACTAGGACGATTTACGGTTATGATACTAGCCCTCTTAACATTGGGATCTTGGCAAATATCCTTTTCACATGTATTATTAATGGTTCCTGAGTCTGATGAACCACAAGTAGTATACGCTGATGCATGCAGATTAGTTAATTGTGGGGACGTAGATAAACAGAGATGGTACCTCGGTTCAGAGATACATCTTAAGTTCTATGGGGAGGATGGTCTTCCAGATGGTACTTGGTATGATAATGTTGTCACAATACACCGAACCCCCTTCCAACCAGCTCACGAATGTCCCGATAAAAAGTGTAACCCGATATACCTGACAATCAAGAAAACCATATGGCCAGTTTTTGCTGGGGTTGGCGGGGGCGTACATTGGATGCAATTAAATGCAACATTTGGGATAGAAATGATCGCGGAAAGGAAGCATTTTTGCGGCTGTTGTTTTCGAGTTAGGGTAGGACAGGAAAAACGTGTGGAAATACTGAATACTGAGATGCAACCTTACACCCCTCCCACCGATCCTAAAGTAGTAAAAATTATAGAGGTAAAGGACTTGAGACAGAATCTTGAAATAGAAACTGGATATGGGGATGCAAATGCCTGGGTTGAATGGGTAAAGTATACTGTAAAAAGTCTGAACAAAATCAATTGCTATGCATGTGCCTCTGGTAGGCTGGTGGCCCAGGTGGTTCCCTTTCCGCTCGGGTGGGAGCGAGACAGGCAGGACATGGAATGCATGATAGCCCTGTATCAGGATGAGACTGCATGGAATGATACAAATTGTACCTCCCTATCCCTGATGTTCCCTCCCTATGAAGAGGAACATGGACAAGTTCCCCCCGCATTTTCCGCCGCAATTCGAAACCACACGTCGTGTGCACGTAGACAAGGTACGAGTCGGTCTACACTAAAGATTCCCCGAGCTGATCTGTGGTGGTACTGTGGAGGCAAACTGTTGAGGCCCACCCTGCCGCCCGATTGGAAAGGGATATGTGCAATTGTACAATTGGCAATTCCATTTACTGCAAATTCCTGCCATTTGAGAAGGTAAAGATAGTAGGAAAACAGGGGAGAGAAAAAAGATCACCATTAGACACTTCTTTCGATGACCGGGTTTATCTCGATTCGATAGGAGTCCTCAGGGGGGTACCTGATGAGTTCAAGGCTCGTAACCAGATTACAGCAGGCTTTGAGTCGTCCCTCTTCTGGTGGGTCACCGTAAACAAGAATGTAGATTGGATAAATTACATTTATTACAACCAACAGCGATTTATTAACTATACCAGGGATGCAGTCAAGAGACTAGTGGAGCAACTGGATGACACCAGTAGGATGGCATGGGAGAATAGGCTAGCCTTGGACATGATCTCGGCTGAAAAAGGAGGCGTCTGTGCTATGATAGGTACTCAATGTTGTACCTTCATACCCAACAATACGGCCCCCGACGGCTCGGTCACTCGTGCCTTGGAGGGTCTCACGGCACTGGCGCAAGAGGTAGCAGAAAATTCGGGTGTAAATACTGAATGGACTGGCTGGCTAGAGTGGTGGTTCGGGAAATGGAAGGGGGTGATGGTCTCAGTAATAGTTTCATTCCTAGTGGTAACAGGGGTCTTGGTCGCTCTGGGCTGCGGTATAATTCCATGTGTGCGGGGTTTGATTACCTGTCTCATCGAGACGGCCCTGACAAAGGGCGACCCACATGCCGTGGTGGGCATTCACCTCCAGGTAGATGAGGAACAGAGTGGTCCAGACAATCCTGAGGCAGACTGGGATAAAAAGGCCATGATTATGCTGCAGAAATTACAGACCGTTTAAAAAGACAGGGGGGATTGATATGGGTAATGTAATTTCTGCAGTTGAGTAAGGGTTAACGAGTAAGGGTGAACTGTTGAGACTAGGTGTAAGCTGTTAGTCTTGAAAGCTGCAAAAACAAGCGTAAGCTGGTGGCCTTGATTTAACAGAGCTGGGCTTATAAAATATTTTAAAAAAATACGATAACAAGAAGCTGGCACAGAGAAGCGTGGAACACCTAAACCAATAGAATTGTCACACTGCATGCATAAGCGAGAGAAATAATGTATAAATATCGCTGTTATAATCACCTCGGGGTGCTCCTCCTTCGGGATGACACCCGATCTTGCAAGATTGAATAAACCTTCGCTGAGAATCTCATCTGTGTGTCCCACTTGTTTTGACCTGCCACGGGTAAGAGTTAGACGGAGGGTATAAGGGTCGGCCCCGAGACCGGTCGGTGCTCTCCTCCTGAGGGAGTGTCTGAACAGACGTCTACCTTAGACTGGTTGTTAAGAGCAGGAATCTGCCACGCGAAGGTCAGGTTGTGAAAGACGTTCTGTTCTCTTTATCGGCTCCTACGGAGGAGAGACTGACTGGCCCTTGATGGGATCGCAGCCATAGTATAGTGGAGCTAGGGGCTAGGGTATAAGGACTGGTTTCGAAAGTGTCTCCCAGGGCCCTGGGACTGGGTCAGTTGCTCGGCGGGACGGCATACAAACTGACTGGCTCTCATAAGGGACCACGTCCATAGAATAAAGGGGTTCACCTATAACAGAAGTGAGTGGGAGAGCCCGGAAGGGTGGGAGTGAGCGAGAATAACGGAGTGAGAAAAGGAGTGAGGCAGGAAGCAACACTGTGAGGGAGTGAGCGTTCAAGACCAAGAGTGAGGAAAGGAGTGAGCGAGCAATGAAGCGTCTGGAATTGGGAGAGAGTAAGCGAGAGTGTGATTGGTACTGCGAGGGAAGGAGGGATGCAGATGGTGAGGGAGTGAGACTGTTAGTGAGGGAGCGTTAGAGTGAGTGATTCTGAGAAGGACCGAGCGATGGAGACGAGGGCGGTGGCGAAAGCAAGGTCAGGATGGAGGGTGCAAGTGACACGGGAAGGGAGGGAGTCGGCAAGCGAACAACACTGGGTGGGTGGGAGGAGAGATGGAGAGAGTGAGACCAGAACAGCGCAGGGAGGCGGGAGCGATTGAGACAGGAACATAGGGAGTGAGCTAGACGATTAGGGCTCATGCAGGTGAGACCGAGAAGGACCAAGCAATCGTGATCAGAAGGCAGATAAAGAGCCAAATTGGGAGTTAGTAAGCAAGACAAGGAGCGAGTGACACGGAGAAAGCGAGTAAGATCAGAAGGGATGGAGCGACTGAGGCTATGAGACACCATGCGAGTAAGATTGGCAGTGACCGAGCAGAACGTTCCCGTCCATTTCCTCTACAACAGACATATGAAATCAAAATATCTGCTCTGATTGCTGAGTAACAGGGAATTATACTTCATGTTCTTCAGAAGGGGATGGCTTTTGTGACGATGAGACGAGATGGTTCAGATGAGGCAATGGAGAGTGACAAAGGACCGAGAAATGATTTAAAGGGAGAGTTACGAAGAGCAAGCAGTGGAGATAAGCAGGCTTTCGCGCATATAATAGGAGAGAAACCTGAAGCTTTCTATACATATGTGAGGAATGAAAGGATGACGAGTGTAGGAATGGGGCCTGTCAAAGTCAAAATTAGGAAGGTGTGAGTGGACCCTGTGGAGATCAGAGAGGTACAAAACGAATAGTTCTCATCTGGACTGGATGAGATTTTACTGATAAATCTCTGGGAATCATGGGAAAAGGTGGACGAGCAATTGGGCTTCACAATTCACCATGACCTTTAAGTCATCATTGTCTCGAGGTTTAATACCAAAGGTTTAATGCAATTGGCAACACTGTGGCACAGCGGTTAGCACTGCTGCATTACAGCGCCAGAGACTCGGATTCAATTCCGCCCAGGCAACAGTCTGTGTGGAGATTGCACATTCTCCATGTGTCTGTGTTGGTTTCCTCCGGGTCCAATAAAAAAAAAAGTGCAGTTTAGGGGAATTGGCCATGTTAAATTGCCCATAGTGTTAGCTGTGGGAAATGGGTCTGGGTGGGTTGCTCGTCACAGGGTCGGTGTGGACTTGTTAGACAGAAGGACATGTTCCCACACTGTAAGTAATCTAATCGATGAAAAAAGCTGGAGGATTGCAATTGTTAAGCCCTTCTTCAAGAAGGGCAGTAAAGATAACCAAGTGAGCCGAATGTCTGTCGTGGGAAACATTTTGGGAACGATTATAAGAGATAGAATTTATAATCATCTAGCAAGCAACAGTTTGATTTGAAATAGACAAATGGATTTTTCAAGTGCAGGCCGGGTCTCGCAAACCACATTGAGTTTTTTTGAGTAGGTGGCCAAGCATATTGATCAGGGTAGAGACGTTGAAATGCTCTAAGTGCATTTCAACAAAGCTTTTTTAAGGTTCCACATGGTAAGCTACTGAATAAAATGCGGAGGCATTGCAATGAATTTTATTTAACAGACGGGATTAGAAACTGCCATTCTGTATGAAGACAACGCGTCACAGTTAATAGAAAACGTTCACCCTGGAGTCGAGTTTCTAGTTGTGAGCCACCAGGATCTATTTTGGGACTATTTTTGTTTGGCATTTTTACAAATGACTTCGACGCAAACATAAGTGGATGGGCTAGTAAGTTTACAGGAAATAAGTAAGTCGATAGAATGGCGGATAATGTGGAAGAATATTGCATGTTGCAGGGAGATTTTGATTAACGGCAGAATTGAGCGGAATGGTGGAAAGTGGAGTTGAATACAGATAAATGCGAGTTGATTCACTTGGAAAGAATAACAGGAAGGCATAATACTGCGTCAATTCTTTGTCGTGTGGATGTGCATGGTGAACTTGGTGCCTATGTACATCAAGACATCAATGTTGTCACCCAGTTTGCTAGTGCTGTTAAGAAGGCATACAGTCTGTTTTGTTTTCTTGACAGAGACATTGAGCTCCAGAGCTGTGATGATATGTTACATCTGTACAAAACGTTAGTACGGCCTCACCTGGCGTATTGTGGGCAGTCTGGCCGTCCCATTGCAGGAAGGATGTGTAAGCATTGGAAGGGGTGCAGAGAAAATTTATCGGTAAGCTGCCTAGTCTGAAGTGGAAGACTTATGAGGAAAGGCTAAGGAACTTGGGTCTGTTCTCATTGGAGCGAAGAAGGCTAAGATGGGATTGAATAGAGACATACAAGATGATCAGAGGATTAGATAGTGTGGACAGTGGAAGTCTATACCCTAGGATGATGACATCTGCTTGTCAGAGCGGGCATTGCTGCAAATTGAGGTTGTTGATTTAAGAAAGATGTTAGAGGCAGGTTCTGCACTCAGAGATGTTGTGAATGGTTTCAGAAAAGATTTACAATGATGTTGCCATGGTTGTAGGGTTTGGGCTAGGGGGAGAGGCTGAAGATGCTGGAGCTGTTTTCCGTGGAGCATTGGAGGCTGAGCATAACCTTAAAGAGGTTTACACAATCATGAGGTGCATGGATAGGGTAAACAGACAAAGTCTTTTTACTGGGGTAGTGGAGTTCATAACCAGAGGGGGCATAAGTTTAAGGTGAGAAGGGAAAGATACTTAAGGGACAACTTTCTCACAGAGGGTGGTATGTGTATGGAATGGGCTGCCAGATGAACTATTGGAGGCTGGTACTATATCAAAGTTCAAATGGAATTTGGATCGGTCTACGAATAGGAACAGTTTGGACGGATGTGGGTTATGTGCTGGCAGGTGGGACTAGATTGAATTAGGATATCTCTTCGGCATGGACGGGTTGGGCCAAATGGTCTGTTTACATTTTGTATATCTCTATGACACTATAATCGTGCCAGACTGAGAGGGAGTGTGCGATAGAGACCAAACGGCAGTGAGCAAGACTGTCCAGGAGGGTGGAGAGAGCAAGAGAGATGGGCCAGGAAAAAGTGACCAAGCAGCAGAGACCAGTAGGGAAATTGTGAGTGACCGTGGGAGGAAGACCAGGAGGGTGGGAGTGACCGAGACCGGGAGAGAGGAAGGGAGAGAGAAAAATGAATGAATGAGGGAATGATTGACACTAAAAGAGCAGGAGAGAAAAGAACAGTAGGGAACAACAAAACGATAACGGGAGTGACCGAGCAAGCAAGACCAGAAATGAGAGAGCCATCACGTGGTGCTGAGACAGAAGGAGTAAAAGCCATAGAGAGTTATTGAGCAATACCAGGTGGGAGCGAATACTCATAATGAAGGGTTTTTTTTGCACAATACATCGATTGTCCTGCTTCTCTGATGGTGACTGACCTGCTGCGCTTTTCCAGCAGCTCTCGAATCTTGACTCTAATCCTCAGCATCTGCAGTACGCACTTCTGCTTGGAAGTGAAGGTTAGGAGAACAACTCCAAGAGGGAGGGAGAGACGGAGCAATTGAGTGAGAACAGGAGGGATTGAGCACACGGACATATTAGAGAGCAGGCCAGATAGAATGGGAGAGAATGTGCAAGTGAGACCTATAACTAGGGAGCAAGTCAAACAGTGATGGAAAGAGGGAATACATTACTCAGACAGATGGAAAGGCGCAAGTGAATGATCAAGCGAGACCGGAAGGAAGGTAGCGAGATAGGACAGTTAGGATCGAGAGACATGGGGAGAGTATGAGGGAGCCAGTGAGAGACCAAGACGGGATGGAGGATGCAACGGATACGGGAGATGAGCGAGAAGGGAGACCAGGACGTGGGAGTGCATGAAACCAGGAGGGAAGGAGGCATTGATCAAGCGTTACTTGGAGGGAGTGAGGTAACAAAATGGGGAGGGAGGCACTGGGAGACTGAGCGTGACGGGAAAAAGGTAGGGGGAGCAGATGAGACGGGAGTGAATGTGCAAGTGAGCGAGCTAGATTCAGAGCAAGGCAGGGAGAGAGAGAGAGAGACTAGTAAAGAGGGAAGGAGGGACTGAGTGAGATCGGGAGGGAGGGAGAATGCAGGGATGGAAGGGTGGGACGGGTAAGCGAGTGAGATGCGTGGAAGGGAAGGAAAGAGTGAGACTGACAGCGAGGCTGTGCGTGAGCAAGCGAGCATGCAAGACTGGGAGTAGGGATGGTCATTGAGTCTGATAGGAAGGACAAAGTGAACAAGTGAGACAATATGGGAGGGAATGACTGACCAAAGCCGGGAGGGGCAGAGAGATTGAGCATGTGAGCAAGACAGGGAGAGAGGAAATGAGACCCGGAAGGGAGCTGGGAGAGATCTTGCAAGACCAGCAGAGAGCCGACGAGTGAGCAAGAGCTGGGTGGAGGCATTGCGCGAGACATGTGAGGTAGTGAAGAATCAAGGGAAAATTATAGGGAGTGAGCAAACAAGACTCGGAGAGAGTGATGAACAGAGTGACGCTGGCAGGGAGGGAATGTGTGCGCCCCGGTGTGCGGGAAGGAGCCCCCGAGCCAGACCAGGAGGAGTGGAGCGATGGAGACTGGCATGGTGTCCAGAGGAGAGGTTGGCAGAGAGTCTTTGATACTGGAATGGTGGGAAGGAGAAAGCCAATGAATGAGAGAGAGCAACAGGGGCTACTCGAGGAAGGGAGTATATGAGCCATTGATACGGGGAGAACGTCAGAGTGACGGAAATGAGCGAGTATAAGGGGATTAGGATGAAGATGATGTAGTAGATCAGAAGTAGGGTCATTGGGGCGCTGACACAATGAATGTGAGAGGGTCAGGTCGACAGCAAGTGCATGCATTTGTGTGTTTCAGGTTAATGGTCACAGAGTGAGTCGAAGCAGAGATGGTGACAGAGACAGACAGAGTATGAGGACAGTTGTTGACAGAACAGGAGTGAGTGTGAAGTTGCCAGTGCAATCGCTGCAGGGCGAGTGTGACGGAGCAAGAGTGACAGTAAGGGCGTAGGTTTGAGACGATTCAGGGAGACAGTGATAGAGTGAGAGTCAGGAATTCAGGGAAATTGTGAGGGAAAGAGTAGGAAGAGGTTCAGGGTGGCAGTGAGGGAGTGTGTGTGAGGGGATCAGGGTGTCGGTAACAGAGGGAGTCTGAGGGGTGTCAGGGTGACAGTGACGGGATGAATCCCGTGAGATGAGACCTGACAGAGCGGTAATGAGTGTGAGGCATACAAGGTGATGGTGACTGAGTTCATGTGAGGTACTTAAGGTGACAGAGGAGGAGTGAGTGTGAGTAGCTCAGGGTGATGTTCACGGAGTGATTGTGAGGGTTTCAAAATTATGGTGACAGAAGAGATAACAAAGAAAGTCAGTGTGGCGCTGACAGAGTGACTGTGAGGAGTTCAAACAGACGGCCGGAGACTGAATTTGTGTAGTTCAGGGAGAGGCAGCATCCGAGGAGCAGTAAAATCGACGTTTCGGGCAAAAGCCCGTCATCGGGAATACAAGCACAGGGCATGACAGGTGGAGAGATAAATCTTATCTCTCCACCCTTCAGGGTCTCTTCCAAGTATTCCTGATGAAGGGCGTTTACCCGAAACGTCGATTTTAATGCTCCTCGGATGCTGCCTGAACTGCTGTGGTCTTCCAGCACCACTCATCCAGAATCTGGTTTCCAGCATCTGCAGTCATTGTTTTACATAGTTCAGGGTGATGCAGACTGATTGTGTCTAACGGGTTATGGATGACAGTGAGAGAGTGTGTTTCAGGAGGTGTGGGTGACAGTGGGATTGAGCGTGAGGATGCCAGTGTAATGGTGACGTTGAGTGTGACAGGAATCAGATGACATGAAACGCGTGCGTTAGAGGGGGTCAGGAAAGCAGTGTTGGAGTGAATGGCAGGCATTCATGGTGTCAGTGGTGGAGTGAGTGCGACGCGATCTGACAGACAGTGGGGGAGTAAGTGCGAGGGGTTCAGACTACTGGTGTTGGAGTGGATGTGAAGGCACAGGCTGACGGTGATGGAGTGAGTGTGAATGGTAAAGGGAACGGTGAGAGAATGAGTGATGGGATTAGATCAGTGTGACAGACTGAGCGTGATCGAGTCTTTGTGACAGAATGGGTATCAATGTGAGGGGTGCAGAGTGACAATGGCACTGGCTGTGCGGCGTTTAGGGTTACATCGAGAAAGTGAGTGTGAGGCTGTTAGGGTCACCATGACGATATGCATGTGAGGGGGTCAGGGTAATGGTGGGGGAGTGAGTGTGACAGCCGGCAAGATGACCGCATCAGAGTAAGTGTGAGGGTGTCATGGTGATGGTGAGGGAGAGAGTGCGAAGGGTTCTTGGTTATGAAGAGTGAGCGAGTTTAAGGCATCATGTAATTGGTGATAAAGTGAGTGTGAAGTGGTCAGGTTGATGTTGATGGAGTGAGTCTGAGTGGGGTCAGGTTGGCGATGATGGAATGACTCTGGTGGGCGTCAGAGGAACAGGGCTAATGAGTGTGAGGGGCTCGGGGTCACAGTGAGAGATTGTATTTGAAGTGCCCTCGGTAACGGAGGAGGGATGAGTGTAAATGTGTCTGGGTGACAATGATATGGTGAGAATGAGGAGGGTCAGGGTGATGGTAACATGGAGAGTGTGAGTAGGTTCATGGCGACGGTAACATTTTGAACGTGTGAGAGTGAGCATGGGCACATCCGGGTGATAGTGGTGGCGCGAGATTCAGTGATCAAGTGTGATATTAATGCAGTGAGTGAGAGGGGTTTGTGTGACAATGCTGGGGTGAGTGTGAAACGATCAGGCAGATGTTGACGGTGATTAAGTGAGAGTGAGGTTGCAGGATAATGGTAACGGAGAAAGTAAAAAGTGAGTTCAGGGAGCCAGTGATGATGTGAGCGTGAGGGGGCAAAGTGATGGCGACGGAAAAGGAGTGTTAAGGGACCAGCGAAATGTTGGTAGAGGAAATAAGACATTGGTTCAGTGAGCCAGGAACGGTGTGTGTATGTGAGGGGATAGTCTGATCGGTCGCTGTCAGTTTAATAGTGGTCAGTGAGATAGAAACAGATTGCATTTAAGGAGGTTAGCGTGACAGTGATGGGGAGATTGTCAGGGGTCAGGCTGATGGTCATGAACTGAGAGAGAGGGAATCAGTAGACAGTGATGCAGTGAGCGTTAGGGTGATCATGAGGAATTAACAGTTAGGGTCTGTGTGACTGTGATGGAGGGAGTGTGAGGCTGCCACGTCACAACCATGGGGTTACGTGTGAGGTGGTCAGGGTGATGTTGACCGAGTGCGAGTGAAGGGGTCAGGGTGACGGTGAACGACTGAGAGTGAGAGGTCAGGGTTATGGTGAAGTATTACGTATGAGTCGTGGGCTGTGTAACGGTGACAAGAAGAGATTTGAGAGTGTCAAGTTCACAATGACAGGGTGAGAGTGAGTGTTCAGGGTGATGGAATGAGTGCGTGGGTGCCATGGTGAAAATGGCAGAGTGAGTGAGAGCATGTTTCGGTGACAGTGACAGAGTTCTATAAGGTGGTCATGATGGCTGTGATGCAGTTAGTGTGCGCGGAGCAGGGTGATGGTAAATGAGTGAGTGGGAGATGGTCGGGATGGGAGGTGGTGACAGAGTGTGATTGCATGAGTGTGATGGTTATGGAGTGAATCTGAGCTAGGATTAGAGTGGTGCTGGAAAAGGACGGCAGGTTATGCAGCTTCCAAGGAGCAGAAAATCGACGTTTCCAGCAAAACCCTTAATCAGGAACCTGAGCTGGTAAAGGTGAAGAAGGTTGAGTGAGTGTTGGGGGATCTGAGTATCAGTGACGAAGTGCGTGTGAATGTTGAAGGCAACAGTAATGGAGTTACTGTGAGGGGCCAGTTTGACTAGATAGAGTGATTGTTATGGGCTCAGGATGACAGTGATTGAGTGTGTGTAATGTGGTCAGCGTGGTGGCGATGAAGAGAGTGCTCCCAGTAATGGTGACAGTGATGGGTTGAAAGTGAAGTTGTCAGAGTGCCTGAGTGAGTATGGGCGGATCAGGTTGACAGTGACAGAGTAAGTGTGAGGTGTCAAGGTGGCAGTTAGGAAATGATTGTGAGGGCGTCAGGCTGTTGGTGAAGAAGTGAGTGTGAGGGTTTTTATGTGAGCCTGACGGAGTGAGCATGAGTGGGATATGGTGAGAGAGGTGGAGCGAGTGTGGGGAAGTGGGGTCGGTCTGGCGAAAGATGGACGTTAATAAGAGGTGGCAAGGTGATCGTGACGGAGGGGTCCAAGAAGTACGTTTTGACGGCAACAGCATGAGTGTGATGAAGTCAGGGTAACAATCTTGAAGTGAGTGCGAATGGGTCAGGGTGAGAGTGACAGACTGAGTGTGAGGGGAACAGGGTGTAACTGACGGAGTGTGTGTAAGTGTGTCAGGGTGACGGAGCTGCAGTGAGAGAGGTGTGGGAGAGGTAAAGGGTGACGGCGAAAGAGAGATTGTGAAGGGTTCAGTGTGACGATAACGAAGTGAGTGTGAGTTGGTCAGGGTGAGGATGACAGGCTGAGTGTGAGGGAGTCAGGGGGTAATGTTAAAAGGGTGCAAGGGGTCCATAGTGACAGTGATGGAGTGCATGTGGATCGATCAGATTTTCGGTGATAGATTTAGTGTGACTGGCTGAGGGTGAGACTGACGGAGTAAGTGTGAGGGGGTCAGCATGAGGGTAAGAGAGTGAGTGTGAGGGAGTCAGGGTAGCAATGAGGGCGTGAGTGTGAGTTGACAGTGCAACTGAAATGGAATGAGAGGCAGGGGTGTCAAGGTGGTGGTCAGAAAATTGGTGAGATGGGCTGAGTGTGACAATGAGAGCGTGACTGTCTCCGGTGGCAGGGTGAATATCAGACACAAAGATTGATGGTGACAGTATGAGACAATGACCATTAGGATGACAGTGACAGAGTGAGTTCTAGCGAGGCAGGTTGACTGACAGATTAAATGTGAGGAGGTCGATGAGACAGTGAAGAAATTAGCTGAGAGTTTGTTGTTGGAAAGCACAGCAATTCAGGCAGCAACCAGGAGCAGGAGAATCGACGTTTCAGGCATACATACTTCATCAGGAATAAGGTTCCTGGGTCAGGTCTGAGAGATAAATGGGAGGGGCTGGTGTGTGGGAAAATGCAGCTGAGAAAGCAATTAGTGCATAAACGTGAGTGAGGAGTGATATGTCAGAGAGTGTACAAGTCCAGAGGAAGGTGCCAGGTTGGAAGCTTCAGACTGGGATAACGTGACTGAAGGGGACATTTGGAAAATAATCGAATACACATTTATTCCGTGTGGTTGAAGGTTCCCAAGGCGGAATATGAGAAATTCCTCCTCCAAGCATCGCATGGTAACGGTTTGGCAGTAGAGGAGACCAGGACCTGCATGTCCTTGATGGAGTGGGAGGGGGAGTTGAAGGTGTCAGCCTCGGGGCGGTGGGATTGGTGTGCGCAGGTGTCTCACACACATTATTTGAAATGATCTATCTCTGCGAAGTCGAGGAGAACGAAAGTGGTGCAATGGATGCTGTTGGTGACATTGCTGAGGTACAGGTACATTTCTACCGTTGAGAAAAGGATCCCTTGGAGCCTTAGAAGGGGGTGAGTGGAGTAGTGTCGGCTCTGCTTTTGCATTTGCTGCGGTGACAGTGAAAGGTGCCAGGTGTGGTGTGTGGGCTGGTCGGGATGTGGACCTGAAGAAGTAGTTGTGGAGGCAAGGGTCCTTTCAGAACGCTGAAATGGGTGGGGAGAGAAATATATCTCTTGTGCTGACTCCGTCACCGTCACACTGACCTCATACACTCACCTTTTCATTGTCAACCTTACCCCCTCGACCACACTCTATTAACATCACTCTGACCGGGTCACATTCACTCCCTCAATGTCGCGATGTCACCCTGACACTTACGCCATTGCTTTCATCTAGATCCATGCGCACTCACTCGCCAGCTGCCACCTTGAACCCCTAACTCTAACACCATCACTATAAAACTGACACACTCACACATGCTCAGTCACCCTACCCCATCGCATTCACTCCACCACTGACACCCTGCCAGTCACACTCATTCTGAAACCGTCCATCTGCCCCCACACTAACTCCATCACTGCCAACTTGACCTCCGCGTACACATGTTCATCTTTGTCACCCTAACACAGATCATTATCGTCTCGCTGACTCCAGTTACACCCAAATCATCAGCATTGGCCTGACTCCCTCACACTCAATGCATCACTGTAACCCTGAGACTTCACACTCACTCCGTACTCTCATTCTGTTCCATGCAAACTCATTCTGTCACTGTCACACTGCTCTCCTCACACTTACTCTCTCTCTTTGTCTTAATTTTCCCCTCACACTTCAATCTCCTGACCCTTTCCCATCAACTCATTATCAAGGCGAATTAACTGCTGAGAAGCCATGCATGAATTAATTTGACAACCAGATGTCCACAGTTCCAACGATTACTGCTTAAAAATGAGTAAAATCATTGAGATTATGTTTCTTTAGCAACATTGACAGCCATTAGCATCTCCTCCTGAATGTGAGATACTTGTCTTTGTTGTGCATTTATTTTTCGAGAAGATTCGTTTTATTGTAAACAACACAGAATGATAAACTTGACAGAAAAGCAGCAGAAAATGGACCATGTTCTAATGTGCGTGTGCAGTGCTTGCGTCAGATTTACAACGGCCAGTCTTTTAATAACATAAATCATGTAAACAGTTGAGAGCATTTAGAAAGTTGATGAGTGATTTTTACAGATGACATGCTCGGACGTTTCGAAATGATGATTGTAGCTTTTGTGATTTGGGCATAATTACAGTCTAATTAACTGGACATCTGTTTGCTGTGTTGTCTGGCTTGGCCCGGATTGCAAAATTTCACATCCTAAGATTTTGCCGTGAACCACGACTGCAGATACATTGTTCCTGTTCACTGAAGGAGAGAATTGGAGACTTGGGAATTGGAATATTCATTTTCATTTCATTTTTTTGCTTTGTTGTCTGCTTTGGAGCTCAGGAAAGTGAATCATTATCGGGTTGTTTGAAACTAAGGGCAACAAGTGTGGGAATCCTACCGGTTAATTATTCTGTTTTTTTGGTGGTGGCGGGGGGGAAAGAATATTAGTATCAGAAGCTCCCAGAACAATCAACTATTGGAGTATGTTGTATTGCAGACAATTTCCAATTTGAAAGTCCGGAAAGGCGTCAGAGGGAAGTAGTAAAGATTACGGGTACAGAGGAATAGAAGTAGGACAAGCAGCCCGTCCAGTCTGATCCAACATTCAAATAAATCAAGGCTAATCTGAGGCATCACTCCATTTACCTGCCTTTGCCCCATAACCCTTAAAACATTTGCTTAACAAATGATTAATGTTAACAAATGGTCCTGCATCCACTGCCAATTGTGCAAGAGAGTTTCAAATAATTGACAAACGCTATGTTTTGATGTGCTTCCGAAAATGTCTACTGAATACCCTTGCCCTCCTTCATAGACTACACCACTTTCACCTCATAAATATTGTGTTGAACTGCCAAACATGCTGACGATATGCTCCAGAGCTGCGAAGGCGTAAACGTCTGTTAGTTCCCTGACACCTTTGCATCAGCGAGTTTGAAGCTTCAGACTTGAGCTACTGAAGTAACAATTCGCTCAGTCGGGTGTTATTGTTCAAAGATACAGGCTGTGACTTTAATTGTGGAGTAATGTAAACTGTCTGAAATTAGCCATTACAAAACCATCCATGTCACCAGGAACCAGCCCTTTGCATGGGTACATACAAAGTCAATGTGCAGCCTGTCTGCCATTTCCTCAGTGTCAGTTGTCGTGTAACGTATCTTCAGAAATACGAAGCAATCGAGCCGAATGGAATCTTTCCCTGCTGCAAACAGGTTTATAGCATCACTACTACTATAAGAAAGAGTTGAGTACTTCAGGTTCTGGTTTTAATGGCCAATGTGTGCTTGTGTTGTCGACATTGTTTCTCACTATATTTAAACTTCAAGAGTGTCCAGAAATAACAAGCCAAGCTCTGGAAGAAATGCTTCCAAACATACCTGACGAATTTCGAATTGATGGGCATTTCTTATAAAGTAGAAGAAAGGAAAGTTTGCCTCGTGTCTGTATAATGTGGAAAATACTCCTCATGTAAACTGATAATGTTTGACCTTCCCAATGCTTCCGATTTCCGGCTGTCATCCACTCAAATAGGTTCTTTTAATAAACTGGTTACCAGCTGCATGATTATGTGATAGGGCGTATGAATGGATGTCCTGCAGCTGTTGTGACACAGTCTTTACCTGGGCACCTGTAACATGAACATGAAGTAGTCATGTTTTGTATGGTGCTGAGCCTTTCATTGGAATGCTATTTCATCTCTCGGTATGTACATTATATTCACAAACACTTCCTGGTGTGGCTTCGGATTAATTAGTTGTTCAGCTCTTTTATTTGCTTTATTACTGATATTCATGATGCTTTATCTTGAACTATTTCGAGAAACATTGTGTCTTGCTGAGTGAATTTAGTGGACAATAACCGAAAAATGGGAACAGAAATCTGACCATGTTATTTTAACCCCTCGCAGAACAGGGATCTACCATTGACGTCTGTTGCTCACCGTAACGTCTAATTATGAGAGCAGGATCACATCCCTTACTGCAGCACAGCAACAAAGGCACAAATGTGGGCTTAGAGTGTAATGGTGGCGCGTCAAACTCGATTTCAGAAGAATGCATTTTCAAGTCACGTGAATCTCACAGTGCTCCAGGAATGTTCAACTCCCTGAGTTTTACGTCCCAACAGAGTTTGTTCTTTGCGGGTATTTATTAGTCAACATTTTCTTTACTGCTATTTTCGAACACATGTAATACTTTGCTTTGAGTTTTATTTTGGGGATGTGCGTCAGGTATGTGTTGTGATTATTGTTTAGGTAAATAATCAGCTCCTCTAGAGTGAGAGTAAAACACAATCTTATCATCATGGAGCTCAATCACATAGCTGCCTCCTACTGGGCCACACTTCGTTCAGTTGGTGACAACGCCGAGTTAATATCTTTATTCTGATATTTTACAACTTAATCTATCGACATCCAACTTTATTATTCAAACAGTGTTGGTAAAATCCAATGGTGGATAGTTATTTGGTTCAATGCGCTATTTGCCAATCATAATTAACTGGGAGTACGCTGCTCCGTGTAGTACCTTGGGAAATGCCTGCAGGTAGGAGTGAGCATGGAACACAACACAACTGATGTGTTTCATCTTCACACCTTATTTCGATCTCAGAAAAAAGAGCTTGTAGGAGTCAGATCACAGCAGACCAACAAAGAACAGGATTACTTCCTTAAGAACTTCACATGTGTGTCACCACAGCTGTGTAATCATCGCCAGTTGATCAGTATTCGACGTTTTTTTGAGCTGCTTACCAGAACACAGCAAACTGGAGCACTCGTCGACTTACCACACAGGAGAAAACGGTTTCGACCTTTCAACTGCGGGGTTACACGAACCGTGAACTCACAATGTCACTCAGCTCACCAGACCGAAATTATTGTAACAAAATAACTCAGTGATTCAGAGGAATACTCAGTTCTCCATCTGACATGTGGCGTGTACATTTCAGAATGATTTCAAAACATGTTCATTGCTGTTGTAGAATGTTCTGTTGGGTAGAATATGCACATTTTCAACGTACCACATTCTGTTGATCCAACTCGGATTTCACTCAGAATCGCAAAGTGTGTCAGAGATCAGATGCAGGCCAAGCAGCCCACTTTAGCGCTGCTGGCAGGACACAGTGACTGAATGAATGTGCTTTTCGGAAAACTCCATGGCCTCCTTCCTGTAATTCTGCACGTTGTCACTTTGAACATAACCATTGACCACTTTTGTGACCATTGGACACAGCTTGTTGTCTCTGCAGGACATTGATTGGCAGATTCAAATAACTCCTTGTACGAAAATGTTTCTCCGCATGTCACTTTTATTTCATTTGCTTATGACTTTAAATGTCTCCTTAATGGTTCTCAAACTTTTCAGGTGTGGGGGCGTTTTCACTCGCTTATTTACTCTCTCTCGACCCCTCATGGCTTGCAAAGCATAAATCAGACGAGCTTTCTGCTTTCTGTTCCACACGGATCATTTTTGGCATTCCACTTACATGGCATGGTTAACGTCAACCTATTCAGTGCTGTCTCCCATAACTCCACGTCCTTGCATCCAGAGGCATCACACTCAAAACTGAAAAATAACGCAGGTGGTCCCTTGTCAGATTGCACAGGGTGCACATTCTGAAACACGTGTTTTCAATTTGAACAATTTTTTACTTTAGTTGTGTTCGTTCGTCCGACCTTGTTATACGAGCCTTCATTTTAAAACAAAGATCGCTCAATTTTGCAAAACTGAGAAGTCTGGATTTGATCCCGGGACTTCTTGCATCACTAAGATACTGAAAGCCCGAAGGGAAAACCGCACCAACGATCCGCATGCTCGCCTCATGCAACCCAATGAACCACATGTTCACCACAACTCGCCATAATGCCCAATCTTAAACCAGCTGAAACTCACACAGTGTGAAATATATTCCGCATTGCTCCATGAATGCAAAGGAACCAAGAGTTTCCAGGTCATCTTCTTCTCCTTCTGTCTCCATGCTCCTGGGTCACAGCTTTTTGTGCCATTCGTACGGAGTGGGTTGTATCTATTGCCGGATAGATAGACTTTCTTTACTACTTGAAAGCTGTGCTTTGGGTTGTGAGGGTTCATTCGCTCTATTGCTCCCTCTCAATTGATTCGAACGGCATGTGTCATTTACACAAATGCGCAGGAAATGAGCAACTCTAATTGTGAAGAGTAGAAAGATGTTGAGCTAGCGGAGATGGGAGAATTGTACTGGAATCTCTCACCTCACGTAAATTAATATGAGTTCTCTTGTCGGCGGCCTGTGTGATATCCCGAAATCGTCTTCACACAGCAAACTTGTAAATAAGATGCAAAGTTGGCATTGATTTCATTGCGGAAACTAGGGAGTGGTTGACATCTGAGCCCCAACTGTCGCAGATAAAGAGAGTCGAGTGAAACCCAAGCTCAGTGAGTGTCAACACCACAGGTTTGAGATGCAGGACTGCACACCTTCCAAAGTAGAAGCCAGTGTTAAAAACGTGCCACTGTTTCTCCATCAGTCACTCTGTCCCAAAGACAGGAAGAGGGACACCAGAAATGCATGGTGCCATTCCCACAAGGACAAGTGCCGTTCAGCTCATTGGGTCCACAGTGACTCCCGGTCACCTGTTGCTCTCGGAGGTTATTCACAGCCGGTGATAACACGGCGACAACAATTGTAACAAACGACACTTGCTTTGCAATATCATGTTTAGAGAACAAGGGTCACTCAGCTCCGTATCTTCTTACTTTCACAGTGCAAACATGGACGAAGTAGCTGACCTCCACAGCTGAGAGCATTTATATTCAACATTCAGGCTCCATTTGTCCGTCTATTACATCAATGAATCATAACGCTGGGGTAAATGGGCGTCGTAAAATATCATTCTTTCTGCGGTAGTAGGTATTTGCAAATATTGAGTCTTCAGACCAGAGAAGATTGGAATAAGATGACTTTGTTCAAGCTTGGAGCACATATATATGCAATGTTCTGTAAGTCTAGCTCAGAGACCGCATGTTGGTACATATTTTCGTCACAATAGATACATGCAATATTGGTATAAAATGAAGGTATTTTTCAGTAAATGAATAACATGAACAGGACGTTCTGATATTTTAATAGGAATTATACTTCTGTTCAAGGTTTGTGTGAAGATTTTTGGCTCAGGTTGCCACAGATGTGTGTACGTTTCCGAGATGGGAAATTGAGTTGCAGACGGATCGTCGGATGTGCAATTGACATCATCAGTGTTTCGTCTAATGGGTTCTCATGAATCTGAGTAGTCGGAGGCGATTGGTTGCCATTTCCGAGATGGTGTATTGTATCAGGTCGAGTGGTTAATGTGGTCGTGTGTGACATGTCCTCATCCCGTTGGATGTGTGCTCAGCACCTGTTTAATGAAATTGCGAGGGTATCAGTTCTTGGTGAAGATTCTGCAGAGGTGCTCTTCTCTTCAAAGTTCTGGAGGACTGCATTATGTTGTAGCCCTTTTGACCCGCATCCAAATACATCTTCTCTTGAGTGTGTTCGGGTGTTTGTTTTTGTAATTCGGGATCTGGTCCAAGTGTCCCGCCTTTCTGTTCACTTTTCTAGCACATTGTCAATTGTGTTCCTTTTTTTACCATAAACTGGCAGCTACCAGTTTCCTGCCATTTCAACACTTCACTGTGCTGCCATGTCAGTGGTTATCTCTGGTTTGGTTCAGTGATCCAGTAAGGCACAACACCATGTGGATGAGTGGCACTTCATTTTTTGATTGAGAGGTTATACAGCCTTCTGGATAGTCGCCGAGTGCAATCAGTTTAGATCTTGTCTGGTTTCCTCCACTTTGTTTATTCGCCCACATATCCCATTAGTTCTGAAGTAGGATCATTGGGCTCGAAATATTATCTCCCCTTCGTTTGCACAGGCGTACGAGACTTGCTGATCTTTTTGAAACAAGTCTCGCTCCACTCTCCCTCCCAGTAGGTCTCACGTGCTCGCTTTCTGCCTCCCCGTCTCTATCGCTCCTTCAGCGCAGATATTACTTGCATGCTCCCACTCTCCCTTCTGACCTTGCTCACTGCATCATGGCCTCGCCCGCACCCACCTTGCTATTGTCACTGGTTCGTTCACTCCATCATGGTGTCGCTCACATGCTGGTTACCTCCAGGACAAACTCACTCCCTCCCAATCTCCATGCCAGTTTTGATACCTCCGAATCTGGACATGCTTGCTCACTCACTCCCACCATTACAGTCTCTCTCGCTCGCTCCGACCTTCAATTCCCCACTTGCTCGCCCACCCACTTCCTTCTGGTCTCGATCAGTCCCTCCATCCGCAGGTCCCAGTCTCGCACGATCCCTCCCTTCAATCCAGTTTTGCACAGCTGCTCACTCCCTCTGGCCCAGAGTCTCTTGCTTGCTCACTCCTTGTCTTGATCAGTCCATCGTTCATTGCCTCCATCGCATAGCCTCGCTTGCTCCTCCCCTTCAAACGTCCCTGTCTTACCTGCTCACGACCTGCCAGTCGTGTGCATTCCTTCTGTCCTGGCCTTTTTTGTACTTCCTTCCCTCTGGTCTCAATCGTTACATCCATTCTTGTCCTGGATGCACGCTTACTCACTCCATCACAGTCTGCCTCACTTGAGCCCTCCCTCCCTCAGTCTGGACTTGCATGTTCTCTCCCGTGCTTTCAGTTTTGCTCTATTGCTCAGTCACTTTCTCTTCGGACTGTCTCATTTAATCGCTACCTCCTGAACTATCTCACTCATTCATCTGTTCCCTCCCTCTCGGTCTTGCTCACTCATTCGCTCTCTATCTCCCACTTGATTTCACTGTCTCCCTCCATCTCACCCTCCCATGCACTCTCACATGCTTATTCACTGCAATCCTCCTAGTGTCGCCTGCTTGCTCCCTCCTGGTCCCACTGACTCCCTTCATTTCTATTCCTTCTTCACGTCGTCCATCCAGTCAGACTTACTCCATACCAATTTCTCTGACTCGCTCCTTTTCTGTCTCACTCATTCGATTCGTTTTTCCCGATTTCGGCTGACCCCTCATTCATTCGTGTTCTTCCTCGCTCCCTCACTGACTTCCTCCATTGCCGCCTCGATTGCTCTCGCCCTCGGCCTCGTTATCGCCTGCACTCTCCCTCCCTTATGGTCTCACTTGTTTCCTCGGTAGCTCCCTCTATCCTGGTCTCGCTTGCTGCATGAATGCCTTGCTGCTCGTTCGTTCTCTGCTTTATGGTTTCATTCTCTGTCTCCCTTCTGGTCTCACGGTCTCTTTCCTGATTTAATTCCCTTGCTCCCTCCCTCCCTGTGTTGCTCGGTCCCTCCCTCACGTACTCACTCTCTCACTCTATCACAGTCTCACAAATCCTCAGCTCCTTCCCACATGCTCACGTGCTCACTGACAACCTGAGGCCTGAGACCTCCCACTCTGGTCTCGCAACTCGCTCACTCCTTCGCTCCATTTAATTTTCGAAGGCTCACCAACTCTCTCCTGGTCTCAATCTTTCCATGAAACCCTTGGTCCCAGTGTCTCATGGTCCCTCCCTTCCACCCAGTCATGCAGGGTCGCTGACTGCCTCACTCCTGGCTCGCTTGCTTCTATTCCCACCCTGTCTCGCTTGCTCGCTGACTTCCTCCTGACTCACTCTCTCCCTCAGTCTGATGTGGTTTCACTCAATTGGTCCCTCCCACCCACCCGGCCTCGGCCACATGGTCCCTCCCCGTCTCGTTCACTCCTACTCTCCAGTCTCGCTCAATGACTCAACAAATGCTAACGTATTCTCTCCCTCCCAGTCTGTCTCAATAGCTCACTCATTGCTTCCCTCAGTCCTGGTATTGCCTATTGCGTCCCTTCATCCAAGTCTTATTCGCTCGATTACGCCCTCCCCCCTGATCTCACTCGTCCTCTCACACTCTCACTCCCTTGCAGTTTCACTTGATTGTTCCCTCTCAAATACCCATGCTTACTCACAGTATTCTGCTCGCTTACTTTCTCCGACCCGTCTAGTAAACGTCTTCCCTTTCGATCTCTCTCTCTCCAGCTATCTTGGTCTTGATGGCTGGTTTCTTCTCAGTCTTGCTTACACGGTCCCTGTCTCAGTCCAGTTTCGCCTACTTCATTATATCCGTGTGGTCTCGCTTACTTGAATATACCCTCCTGTTGTGATTCGTTCTGTCCCTTCCTCCCAAACTCACTTGTTCTCTCCCTCAATCCCGGTCTCAATGGATTACTTGCCCTCTCCCTTTCCCTTTCTCAGTCACGTTGACTCGCTCCTTTCATTCCTACTTCCCTTTCTCATTTTCTATTTTGCTTCATCACTCCCTTTCAGTCTCATTAGCTCCCGCCCTCGTTGCCTCCCATTCTCCCTCATTCGCTTGCACATTACCTCCCACCTGGTTTCACTCACTTCAATCCTCCTGGTCACACTGACACACTTGTTCCCATCCTAAAGTTTTTGCTCGCTCACTCACATTTTTCTGCCCTGTCTCTCTCGTTAGCTTACTCCCTCCCTCCCAGTTTCGCTGGATCGCTTGCAGGCTAGCTCCCTTTGCGTCCCTCGTCCCATTTTAGCTCACTCACTCCTTCACCCTCAGATTCACTCGCTCGATATAACTCTCATATTCTCCGTCAATCCCTCTCTACTGGTCGATCTCAAACGCCCCACCCACCCGACCATTCTCACGGGCTCGTTTATTCATCATCCCATTTGCTCTCTCCCTTGCTGTGTCACTCACTCCACCTCACCCAATTGCGCTCGCTGCCTCTCATTCTCATTCTCTCCCACCCTCCTGCTCTTACTCTCTGCCTCCCGCTGTCGCTCTCTCCCTCCTCATCTCATGCGCTCGCTCACTCCTACCCTTGTTCACTCTTTCACTCAGGTTCTCGTTCGCTCACCATCTCCACGTCTCGTCGGATGCCTGTCACATTCCCAGTCTCAATCGAGAACTCAAGCCATTCTTCCCTCTCTGCTGGTCTCGCTCGCTCCCCGCATGTCACACAATCCAGTTCATAACCTCCATGTCTCACTTATTTGCTCAGTGCCTCCCTTATGCTGATATTCGTTCACTCCTGTCTCTCCCAATTTCGCTCGGCCACTCCTTGCCTCGTTTCACACCACTTCAACCTGTCCATTCATTGCCGTCGAGCTCGTTCACACCGTGACACAGTTCTTCACTCCTGGCCTCACTCACTTGATTACTGCCAGTGTCACTGTTTTCCCTCCCTCTGTTTCTAACTCCTTCGCTTCCTACCATACAGTATTCCTTGTTTGCACTGTAATCCCTGGTGACAGTCACAGGCTGATTCCCTCCCAACCTTAACAATCTCCCTCGTTCCCTCGCCATCTCACCCACTCGGTCGATACTCTCGTCATGGTCTCGCTCGGACCCGTTCTCCCGGTCTAGCTTACCCACTCCATTCCTCCCTCCCAGTCTAACTGGCTTGCTCGCTGCCTCACCCTTGTTCCTTCTATGCATCATCATCTCACTCACTCCCTCACTACTGGCTCCCTTCCTTGCACTCTCGCTTGTTCGCTCTCTCCCTCTTTTCCACTCTCACTTGGTTCCTCCCTCTTTCACTCAAGTCCTCTATTCTGGTGTCATTGTCTCGCTTGTTCCATCACTCTCCTCTCGCGCACTTAATCACTCCGTTCCAGTGTCGCACATTCCTTCCCTCCCTCTAATTCTGAGTCATTTCCTACCTACCTCCCTCTTGTTCTCACTCGCATGATCCCTCCCTCCCGGACTCATTAGATCGCTCAGGTCATTCCATTCCACTGTCTCAGTCTTATTGGCCTGCTCCTTCCATTCCTCCTTCCTGTTCTCGCTGGCTGACTCACTTCCTCTCTCTCTGTGTCTCCAAATCATAATGGCAAACTTGATACCATCCTCACGGGTTTGGTCATTCACTCCACTTTTTCCTCTCTCTCTCTCTCTCTCTCTCTCTCTCTCTCTCTCTCTCTCTCTCTCTCTCTATGATACAATGGTCGCTTGCTGGTTCGCTCCCTCAATGTCGCTTTCTGTCCCACCCCGTCATTGTGCTCTCTCCCTGCATTACTCACAGTCTTGTTCCAATCTACCCTGTCTTGCTCACTCAATCCCTCTTGCTCTCACTCTCTTCTTCCGTGTGAAGTTCGCTTTCTCCCTCACTTTCATTCTCGCTGGCACCCTCGCTCGCGGACTCACTCACTTGCTCACATCTTCATCCGTCTTCAGCAGTCCAACTCCAACTCGTATGTCAAGAGCATCGGTGGTAACTATGACAGGAATTGTAATGTTTGGTGTAGCTAACACTGGTTTGGAAGTTAATATTGTTTTCAAATGGTCGAATACCTCCTGGCATTGTTCTGTCCACGGAAACTTTGTGATCTTCTTCAGCAAATCGGGTAATGGTGCCATGACACTGCTAAAGTTTGGAACAAACTTCCGATAGAATTTGCTTACTACGAAGTATCAAATCAGGCATATTTTCGTGATAGCACTTGGAAATTCCTCGATGGCCTTCCTCCTTGCATTTCGCGGGTCCACATTCCACATCTGAAGTTCTGTCCCACGAATATCAATTTTGTTCTCGCCAATTTAGTTTTGTTTAAGATTAGTATCAGTTTTGCTTCTCGTAGTCATTCAATGATCACTACCTTCTGTACCATATGATCTTTCCCGGATTTACTGAAGATCACTACTTCGTCCACATAGACTGCAAAGATTGTTAACCGAGCCACACCTCTGTCCAGGAGTCTTTGGAATGTGGCTGGGGCGTTCTTCGTTCTGAAGGGCGTGAACTTAAATCGATATATCTCATTTGGGGTTACAAATGCAGACATCTCTTTCACCATCTCTGACGTAGTTGTCTTGTCCGACTTTCTCGATGCAGTCTTCCAATCTTGGAATTGGATATGAGACCGGTTTTGTAACGGTGTTGACATTCCAATAATCCACGCAAAATCATTCAGTCACAGCCGGATTCAAAATTTAGAAAATTGGTGAAATCAACTCGGTCTGGCTCGGTTCAATTAGTCTTTATTGAGCATTGTCTCTGCCTCCTTCTCGACCCGTCTGGCAGAGAGAGGATTAAGTTGACAGAGGACTTTTTTTTGCAGCAGAATTCCCTGCACCTACTTCAAGTACAATAACATTCGTCCTCCCAATCTGTTTCATACTACGTCCTTAAACTGCAGTAACAAAACTTTTAACTATGTTTTGTGTCCTGAGTCAAATAGCTTACTAATCTAATCCACTCATCAATGACTTCGTAATGTTTTAAACCGTTTGGAGACATATCAAAATCCACATCATCTGAATTTGATTCCTCACTCTGCGGGAGAGTAACTCCCACCTATTTCTCCAGTTCTTTCTCTCTAATATAATACGGTTTCAAATGTTCAAATGACATGTTGGATTATTTTCCCTTCTGGCATCTTTACTAGATAGTTCTCCAGTCTCAATCCCGGAACTGACATTCTGTCAATCACTCCCATGGTTACTTCCCCAGTCTTGGGTGGATACTCCAACCTGACCTTACACAGGACAATGCAGAGTGTCTGTCCATTTATCCCATAAATTATAGATCTCTCAGGTAACAAGTCAGTAAAGTATCAATACGCTCATCTCTTCATATTTGAGACTAGTAAGATTCTGTATCTCTCAAAATTATAGCTTCTTTCCCTTCTCCCCCGTTCTTTCTGAGTAAACTTTATCCACAGAGGCGAACCTTAATAGAAATCTGGCACAACTCCGTACACAGCCCTTTGCGAAGTTGTACACTTTCCTGTAGCTCTTCCACTTTCCTTGGGGTTTCCTTTACTACTTGTCCTTCCTCATCTGCATGTAGGTTCACTGGTGATAGTTGGTCATGCCATGACAATATTTGAGTTATTTAGGTGACAGCAAAAGCTTGCATTTTAAGGTCACATTTTTCAATGCTTCAGTACACTGGGGGCCTGGTAGCTTTCACTTTCTCTTCGAGGTATCTTCTTCACCCTTATAACACCTTCTGTACATCTTCATGACTCTATAAAAGCTGATAGCTGCTTTAATGGATATTTTAATCCATCGCTAATGTCTGTCTGTGCCGCAGTAGTTTGCTGTGTTTAACTGTTCACCTGAAGGCTGGTGGTTGCAACCCAGCCGTGGGCCGAGACTTTTTCTCAATTGCCTACTCAGTGAGGATACCAGAAACTAAAAGTGGGAAACAGCATTTGTTAACCATAATGGATGTGGCTACCAGATTTCCAGAGCCAACGTCATGACGGAATATCAAGTCAGAAAGTGTAGGCGAGGTGTGCATAGCTTTCTTCACACGGTATGGGCTACCAGAGATTCAGTCGGACCAAGGATTAAACGGTACTGCTATGCTGTTTAAGATTGTTCTGGATTGTTTAGGTATACAACAATTCCAATGCAGTGCATGCCAGCCTTATTTCCACGGAGCTTTAAAAAGGCAGGATCAGACCGAGAAGACCATGTCAAAAACATATTGTCAGGATGATCCGATTAACTGAGATAACTTTTTCCCATTCATTTTCTTTCCATTAGGGCTGCCCCCAATGAATCTACTTATTTCAATCCCTTCGAGTTAATATCCGGGCGTGAAGTGAGAGGTCCGTTGAAATTAATTAAAGAACAACTGACAGAGCCAAAGTCTGGGATCTCACACTTCGATTATGTATCAGAGGATAGGGAGAGATTAAATCGGATAGGCGATTTAGCTAAACAGCACATAAATAGGGCGCAGCATTAAATGACACAGGTGCGAGATGGAAGCTCTGAGATTCTGAAGTGTTCATGAGGGGATCATGTGTTAATTACACTACCAGTGATAGTTAATTCTTCAAAGCCAGGGTTTGTGGCCACAATAAAATTAAGACAACGTTTATTGAGGGGAAATATCCAGTTAAAATGCCAGACAGAAAAAAATGGCAACGTCTCCATCATGTGAACACTTTGAAACTGTATTAAACGAGCGAGAAAGAATTGGAGAAACAGGTTTTAATTTCCGCCCGCAGAGTGATGAAACAAATATAGACGGAATGGATGTTGATGTGCCTCAAAATAGGTTAAAAATGAATAAGTGGGATAGGTTAGTAAAATATATGTTGCATGAGCACAGAAGACAGTTGAAGTGTTTATTAATGCAGCATGAGGGCATATGTCAGTAACAAATGGGGAGGATTAATGCTGTTGGAGAAACAACCTTGAAGAAACAGAAGCTTCGATTCTTGGGACTAAATGGATTTTATCGGAAGTTTATTACAAACTTCGACATTGCAGTGGCAGCATTCACCGATTCGCTGAAGAAGAACACTAAGTTTCGGTGGGCAGAACAATGCGAGGTTACGTTCGAACATTTGAAAGCAAAAATAATCACCAAAGCAATTTCAGCTGCACCAAATTTCCAAAACCTTTGAAAGTTGCCAGCGGTGCTCCTGACATCAGAGTTAGAGCTGTACTCCTACAGGAAGGTGAGGACGGGATTGAACTGACAATTGTTTGCTTTTTGTAGAAACTCAGCATCCACCTGAGAAAATACACCACGATCGAGAAAGGACTATTGAGCCTGACAACATTTTGATTGTACGTCATGAACAATGTGTCAGAAATGGTTGTTTTATTCTCAATTCCTGAACTTTTTGTTCCTCCATCTGAATTCTGATCATCTTTGGAAGTCACTTTTCAAACTCATTCAACTGAATAATCTCTTAAAACCTGAAAGGTCCTGTCTAACTTTAAAGCATGTACTAATCTATCAACTGACTATGTTTAATTTTTTTTCGAACCCACCACAAGTCTAACTTGGTTTCTTCTCTCTATTTCGGAACTGATGCCTTTATGCTTCTGGTACCAGTTCATTAGCACGTAAAATAGTCTACTTCTCCTGTTCTTAATCCCTTGACACCTTCATCTGACAGCGCAGCAAATACCCCACTACCTCTGCCTGTCAGTTTATTCTGAACTAACATTACCCATAAATCCCCGCAGATAACTTCTGCCGTTACAATTTTCAAATAAAAAAACGAATGCTTTAACATCTTTCTCATCAAAATATGGCAGAGTTTTGACATCTTTGTATATATCATTACCTTTTCTTTTAATCCCCATCCTGTTACCTTGACTTTGCTGATTAAGTGGCAACTTCTGCACTTCAAATTCTCTCTATTTCTGTCTCTCTCTTTCTTCTCTCTAGCTTTCTGTCTCCCTTCCTTTTATCTCTCTTTCTCTCACTCTTCCTCCTCTCGCGCTTGGCTCAGCTAAGAAACTTCTCCCTCTCTCTTTTTCCTCTCTTTCTTTGTTCTCTCCCTATTTCACTTTCTCCCTCGCTGTCAATTGTCGCTCTGTTTCTCATTCGTCTCTCTCTCTTTCTCTTTCTTTCTTACTGTGTTTATCTTCTAACTCAATTTTCCTCAATTGTAATGTAAGATTTTTCAATCACTACTGAACTTAACTGTTTCTTGGATGCGCCTAAGTGCTTGAGTAATTACCTTACAATTTCAGCTTTACTTTTGTCCTTTATTAAACACAAATCTAACTTTTTTGCTAATTCTGAAAGCACGGCTCTTTTCTTCTGTTCTAACTATTCTTGGCAATTTTAGAAATTTTAAGAACCATTTATTTCACTTTAACTTTAATCAACCACAACTGACAGAAATTGAACAAATTGTCACACCGACGATTTATTTAAAGATCTAGGACACTAACCTGCAAGTGCTTAAATCTAACGTCTCTTTCGTACCCCAAATCTATTCAAATCTCTCCAAATCTCAGACTGGATTCATCTAAACCTGTTGAAACACGAATCAGGGAACAAAACTCTTCAAATCCCTGACGATCCCCCAAAATGTTTTGACTAGGGATAAACCCTCTGCTAATTTTAACCAGCAACACGGAAAGGATTCACCCCGTGCTGTAATCTGTTAGAATTGAAGAGGCAAATAACTATAAAAAAGAACGTTATTCTTTAAATCTAACAGAGAAAATTTAATAACAATCATTGGCAACTCCTTTGTCTTAACCGTAACTTTTACCTCTCCCTCTGCAATGCTGGTCCAAAAAAAAATCCTGATTAAAAATTACAAAAACAAAATCACGATTCAAGAGCACTCAGCTTTGACGAGTGTCATTTATCCGCTTTTCTCTGTAGAAGCTCTCTCCAGGTCGACTTAGATGTTTTGTTTTCTGTTTAAACTCCGTCTCCAGACAGGTACCTGTCAGGGTGCTCTGACTAGCAGCCTATATCTGTTCGTCTTTAGGCATTTTTCTTTACCGTTCTAGCTAACTGTTCAAAATGTCAGTTATTTATACCCCAAAACCTCGGATTGTTTCATTGGTTTTAACATTATGAAAATGCTAAAATCAGTATTTTGTTTCTTGGGGCACAATTTAAACTGTTTGGCCGAACTTGAAATTTGTTGTTGTGTCATGGCAAACGAGCTACGGCGAGATTTTCGACTAAATGTTACGTTTGCTGTATTGTTCAGAACATTTCATGTTGTAACAGGTAGTTCTGCTAGCTTTTCAACTCCCTTAAGTGTACAGTACACTTCTGCACAATCATAAAACTATTGCCTGCTGATTAGGAGACAGGAGTTTGATTAAAATAAAAGGTTTGAAGGACAGGAAGACTCTATTGCAGCCGTTGCCAAATTTAAAATGGTCGTTGCACCTGTCATACCAGAAGACCGTTCATGAGGATCAGGTTCCGTTACAGGGCTCGGTCAGGAGAGGCTGATTGAAGCAGTTGGCAGCAAGGGATTGGAGAGAAGATTGGTCACATACTGCAGCTTGTCCCAGTTTCACTACGTATCCAGCCAGACAACAGAGAATTGTTGTTGTCGTTTGTAACCAAACTCTTCATAGATATTGGTCAGTCAGATGTTAGTATGTAGTTGGTGTAATTAAATGATCTGAAATAACTGAAACTCAGTTCTTCGGTGGTCTCGAACCATGAAACATCCAGTTTATGGATGAATACTGACCAATTGAGCAATATAGACAGTCGCCAATATGTGTTGTGAAATCCCTTAAAGCACGATGATAGCGGGAATCAGAAGGGCTGTTGGACAGCTGGAGCTCTCACTGTTTTCAGAGTTCGTCGCCAAATTAACTTATAGAAACAAAACAGTTTATCTTGCAGTATATTTTCTGTATTTTCCGACATGATCTCTGCAGAATAAGAATTTTATGTGGTGAGTGGTGGAAATTTGAAGTAAAAATGCGTTATCCTGGAAATACTTCGTCATCTGACAGAGAGAGAAAAAAAAGCGCTGCCGTTCATGCTTGCAATTAAGTCAACGTGTTATGTAAAGTGGTCTCGCCAGTCTGTGTTTGTCTCTCCAGTGCAGAGGACACTACATAATGGGCAGTGCGTGCAGTAGCTTAACAGTAAATCAAGTCTTGGACAGTGAAGGAGAATGAGGAAAGAATAAGCAGTCTTATACTTACTACATTATCATATGAACATGCTGATAAACAGACTGAATTGATATCTTAAAACCATTCAAATGAAGTACAAACTTAATATCACATCTCTTCAAGAAATACAGGAGGTTAAAAAAACTCCCCTTTAATACACATCTCATCACTTTAACAACAGGGAATAAGATTGTTACGCAAAAAAATTGAAAAATGACGATATAAAGGAAGTTAGAAACATGAATGTTTGATTCTTAAAATAGCAAGCTAGACATTGCTCAACACCAGCATAATTCAGCAAATCAATGCGAGAGGAATGAAACCCATAAATCAAATCTTTGCATTTCTATACCCGATAACTCCTGTTCTATTCTCTGAATTTTCAGGTTTTGGACAAATACATTAACTGCTTAACATGATAGATGATTGTACCTTCGAGTTAGAAAAATTTGAACAAACATGGATGCCATTCATGCCATTTCAAAACTTAGCTCTAAACTTACTGTGGATCTTAGCATTTAAAAATGGGGTTTCGTGAGAACTCAATATCAAAAGTATAAATGCTACTCCAACGAGATTGTGTGTTGAAACTCTGGACCTGGACCGTGATCTATAATTAATATTTGCAATTATGACATGGAGAATTGTTATGAAGAATACCTATAATTGCATGAGACTGCCGGCAATGGCAAAATAAATATAGCAATGCCATGTTTCTATTTCTGGCTTACTGAATATCTCATTTTTCTGGACCTAGAATCTATGTGGGCTCTGCTGGCCGCGAGAACGTGTCTCAAAGTCAAAGCATTCAGCAGGAGAGTCAGAATGAATTGGTGGCAAAGGGTAAAATGGAACTAAATAAATCATATGCGACATGCAGTGAAACATAAAATATTACCTTTAAATCATAGTACCAGGGTATGTCATTTTATGCAGGACAATGTGGACATGATTCGCAAAAATTAAGCTTCTCATTTCTTTGTTCAAGATTTTGCATTAACTTCTGAAAATTATGGCCACAAATCAATTTAAGGTTAACGCATCAAAATGCAGAAATTTCAGTCGCAGCAAAAATGCAAGTTATTGTGAATACGACACATCGCTATGATTGTCAGAAAACCGCATCAGAAATATATCCCAGCTATGAGATTTAATACCACTGCTGTGAGCTTGATGAAAAAATCTAACGTTGCCTGAGACAGCACAACCGAACTGATACATTTATCAAAACAAATCTTCTGTAACACAGTGTCAGAATAACAACTAGGTGAGCTATAATAGGGAGCGAAATTGTAATCTGAAAACTCTTTTTTTGTCTCATAAACAAATCAAACGTAAGCAATTGCGTATAAGGTTTAAAGTTTAGAATTTAACCCTAAGTTAAGAGAAAGCCTCTCTTACAGGGGGCATTATTTTTTCTTCTGGGTGCCATATAGTCATGAGAGTTAAAATAAGCACTGGAAATAGGACAATAATGGGAAACAAAAACTTGTGGTTTCTTGTATGTAACAGGATGATATTGAAAACAAGAGAAAATTGATGTGCACATGGAAAGCAAAATAAAAATACCACTTCAGGGAAGTTCATCAACGAGGATTTTCGGAGTAAAAGTGCAAGATATGAATTTGCTGGGGATGGCAACCTCTTCAGAGAAAGAAACACATTACCTGTGTTGCACTGCACTGTCGAAAAAAACGACAAATTTGATGCATTATTGACTATTTTGAAATAATAAATTTGTGACAGCTGTGCCATTGAATCACGCATCTTGTTTAAAGTTTAAAGTTAAGGAAAGTGAATCAATCTCACTGTGAATCCAAATTATTGTTAACGTGACATTTCTTAACGTGAGCTAAAATCACTTTCAGTCAGAATCATTCGGACGGAGTATTTGGATCACTTCCAATATGAATCATGTTCATGCAGAGCACGATTGTGAAATAATCTGAATACAAGTGAAAGTTATTGTTAATATTAAAACGAATCTATCTGAACCTTAATTAGAACCTTGCTCATTGTGAAACTGAACCAAAATCAACCTGACTGTGAATCTGCATCACTTTGAGTGCCACAGATCAAACTGAATTGCGATATGGATCAACTTCAAATGGAGCATTAATATTTCTGAATTAGAAATTCCTTTAATGTTAATCAATCACCAAGTTCATCTAAAAACTAAGCACTGCCAGTCTTAGTTTCAAAAATGCTGAATATAAATTCAAATGAATGGCAATTTGAATAGTTTAAAATGCAAATCAGGATCATTCTTTAAAAAATCTGAACTCGTCACCATATAAATCATACTCATTCCGAATGCAGCTGAATCAAGCTGAAATTAAGTCTGATCTGTAACTGAATCGGTCTTAATTTGAATCATTTTGAACGTGAAAGTATTTGATGTAAATCTCGTTACTTTTGAACCATTTGTCACATTCCTCAAGATCGTTTAACTGATGTTAATTCAACTGTTTAATTATTCTGAATCTTTTCCCTTCCAATCCTACCTGTTTCCCTCTTTTTCTGTCCCGGGCCATGAGTTCTGGGCGGCATGGTGACACGGAGGTTAGCACTGCTGCCTCACAGTGTCAGAGACCTGAGTCCAATTCCCGCCTCAGGCGACTAATTGTGTGGAGTTTGCACATTCTCCCCGTGTCTGCGTGGGCTTTTTCTACGGGCCCCGGTTTATTCCCACAGTCCAAATGTGTGCAGGTGTGGTGAAAAGACCACACTAATTTGCCCAGAATGTTAGGGTTGGGGAATATTCCTGTATGGGTTGTGCTTTGGCCGATCGGTTTGGACTTGTTGGGCCTTGAAGGGCCTGTTTCTACATTGTAAGTAATCTACTCTAGATTTGATCATGGATTTGCTTCCATCCGAATGAGAACAGCAAATGTTCTCAATGAAAAGCAATTTTCTTGTCAATCTCAATTCGTTGAATTCCGACCGTCGATCTAACTTTGAAAATAAAACGAGCTTCAGAGGTATTTGAAGCAGGTTAAAGTGAATGTAAAAAACATTCAACCTTAAATTTGAATCAATCTCAAACGCAGTCATTCTGGAAATATATTTGTCCAACAATTATCTGAACAACATTCATCCTGATTGCGAATCTCAAGCATCTTTCCCAGTAACAGTATCAGTATTGGATTGAAGCTTGAATCATTATGAGTTTACCTCGATTTCTTGAAGAAATATTTTGTTTTAAAGCTTGGGCAAGGCTGTGCGAATCCGTATCAATGAATAATGCCACCAGGCAAAAATCAACATGGTTCATATATCTACTAACAGCAGCTGCAGTGCAGAGCAAAGAATACATGATGAAATCATTAGGTAAGGCAAGGTGATCATCTGCGGTAAATAAAAATAAAACGAGAATTGATTGCATGAAGTCGACACAGATAACATTGAATATGACTTCATAGAATGCCTACCTGAGTCTTGAGCAGAGTGATCTAAACATAAACGGAAAATTGACGCAATGAAATAAGTCTACAGTAGTTCATATTATAATATGGGTGTGTGTGTGTATATATATATATATATATATATATATGTGTGTGTGTGTGTAATAAGAGAGAGAGAGAAAGCAGTGATGACACCGTGACGAGTACGATCAGTTAACACAGAAAATGTTGCAATGAACAAAACGAATTTTGTGACACCGTGACAATAGACATCAGTTTCGAAAACAAAGTCAATGCAAACAGAACTGCACTTACATTAGAGAAAAATAAATGTCAATTCAACTCACATAGCATCAGTAAATTTCAATGAAATTACTTTAAATCATGTTGATGCTCTCCTACTTCATTCTGAACAACTGTGCCCATAGCGGTGCTTGCACTTTGGATGGGGTGATGTCTACAGTAAATCGAGGGTACATAGCCTGGTGTTCTCTTTCCGTGGTGGAATCAGTGGGATATAACAAAAAAAAACTCTATTATTCAGTGACCCGGATTAAAACGCTTTTTAACGATAATATATCAGTAAACATAAAATAAGCAATATCCTTTCTACATTAGATTTATTAGAAACTTAAAAAAACAAAACGTGAACCTGATAGCTCATTGCCTTCTGGCCATTATGGACTCAGCTTTATGATGGCTGGTCTGGAGAACTCGAGTTTCCTGGAATCAGTCACTATCGCAGTCCGAGGTGGACTGAAAAGTGGCCCTCGTATTAATACCATCCTTGTTAATTTCAGTATTTTCCCAAACAATCTATTGTGCTTAAAACTGTCCTCCAACATGGTGTGTCACGTGGTTTCCCATCAGCTGAAACCACGGTCTCGGATTAAACAGTATTTTTCTAATTTTCTTCAAAGGTCCATTGTCCCGTTCAAGGAACTATCATGGATTCATTCTTAACCAGCTGGTTTGAAGATATCATTTTCAAACCAGCTAGTTAAGAATTAATTAATAAAACTCAACACAAGGTAAAAACGATGAACTTAGGCCTTCGATGTTGCGCTGACATATCATATAATCTGAAGCCCATCTAACCTACATTATTCCATGTACGTCCATACGCATGTCCAATGACGAATTAAATGTACTTAAATTTTGCAAACCTATTACCATTACAGGCAAAGCATTCCATACCCTTACTACCCGCTGAGTAAAGAAACTATCTCTTACATCTGTATTATATCTAGTATCCCACAGTTTAAAGCTATGCCGTCTCGTACTCGCTGTCACCATACTTGGAAAAGCAATCTCCCTGTCCACCATATCTAAAACCTGGTTATCATATATGGCACCTCTCAACCTTCTTCTCTCTCATGAATACAGCCTCAAATCCCTCAGCCTTTCCTCGTAAGACCTTCCATCCATACCAAGCAACATACTAGCAAATTTCCACTACCCCTTTCCAAATCTTCCACGTCCTTCTTATAATGCGGTGACCAGAAGTGTACACAATACTCCAAGTACGGCCGCATTAGAGTTTTGTACAGCTGTAGCATAACCTCATGGTTCCGGAACACGATCCCTCTATTAATCAAAGCTAAACCACTGTATGCCTTCTTAGCAAGCCTGCCAACCTGGGTGGCAACGTTCAAGGATCAGTTTAACTGTACACCATGATCTCTCTGCTCATCTGCACTACCAGGAATCTGATCATTATCCCATACTTTGCATTTTGATTACTCCAACCAAAGTGAATCACCTCACACATGTCCACATTAAACTCCATTTGCTACCTCTCAGCCCAGCTCTGCGGCTTATCTATGTCTCTCTGTAACCTACAACATCCTTTGTCACTACCCACAACTCCACCGACATCAGTGTCGTCCGCAAATTTACTTATTTGTTTTTTGAATAAGCAACATTTACATTGGTTAATGCAACAAACATGAAAGTTGCGAATCACAAAAATGGAGACCATGAAACTGCAGAAAAATAATGCAGCAGCATGGCTCAGAGAAAGTTGGGGAATTATGTTTCTATTCTTTGCAGAGACATGGATTTGAATTGCACTGCAGCCAATTTTCCTGGTCTTTTGGAATTGGAGATTTTCTTTTTCAGAACATTTTGTGTAAACAATTTCACCATATTTGCTGCCATGTTGTGGAACTGATCTAAATCTGAGTGAAAAAACGATCGTAATTTTCAACAAGGAAGACTTGGCTGTCGTATAACTTGCACTTTCCTGTGTGTCTTTTAACGTTTCACTATTATAGAAAAAGACAAAATCAATGCATTCAATGTCCAACTCTCAATGTTGTATGTTGAAGGGTTCAAAAACTTAACCAAGAATTCATGTTTTAGCCTGGGGAGTAACTGGTTCGTTACCTTCTTGTAGTCTGCAATGCTTGTGGTGCAGACATAGCCCTGGGACTCTGATAATGCGAAGCCTAATCTAATTGAGTTTTTGAATTTTTAGCTTCGTATTTCGTTGCTACTTTCTTATTCTGTTCTATTTTTAACTGAACAATTGCCACAAACGCTGGAGGTGTGAGGCACCTGAGCGAATGAACTAGAAACACGTCCTCAGTTTATTTTTAAAAGTGCAGAAGTTGGTAGAGACCATTTAAGAATTATCCAGCATGGTATCTGACAAACACTTGAAATAGAGTAATTTCCCTTCCCCCACGAAACCCCAATTCCAAACTTCCAGCTCAGCACTGTCCCCATGGCTTGTCCTACCTGCCTAGCTTCTATTCCATCTATCCACTCCACCCTCCTCCCCGACCTATCCCCTCCATCCCCTCCCCCACTCAACTCTTGTATTCTATGCTACATTCTCCCCACCCCCACCCTCCTCTCATTTATCTCTCCACGCTTCAGGCACTCTGCCTGTATTCTGTTGAAGGACTTTTCCCAAAACGTCGATTTTATTGCTCCTCGGATGCTGCCTGAACTGCTGTGCTTTTCCTGCACCGCTAGTTCAGAATCTGGTTTCCAGCATCTGCAGTCATTGCTTTTACCATAAAAATGTACAGCTTGGCGATAGACCCTTTTGTCTAAATCGTCCATGCCGACCAGATATCCCAACCCCATATAGGCCCACCTGCCAACACACGGCACATATCCCTCCAAACAGTTCCTATTCATATACTCATCCAAATGCCTTTTCAATGCTGCAATTGTACCAGCCTCTTCTGGCAGCTAGATCCATATACGTACCATGCTCTGTGTGACAATCTTGCCCATTGCGTCTCTTTTATATCTTTCCCCTCTCACCCTAAACCTATGCCCTCTAGTTCTGGACTCCCCGTCCCCAGATAAGAGACTTTGTCTATTTATCTTATCCATACCCCTCATAATTTTGTAAACCTCTATTAGGTCACCCCACAACCTCCGCCGCTCCAAGGAGAACAGCCCAAGCCTGTTCAGCCTCTCGCTATAACTCAAATCCTCCCATCCTAGCAACATCCTTGTAAATGTTTTCTGAACCTGAAAGTCCTCCGCAAATCAGGTAATGATCTGGGACTCTTAATAAATAAATAGTAAACCTCTCTCGTCTTCCATCTTTAAGTTGAACTTTTACATTCAGTCAGTTCAAAGTCGCACATCAACAATTTGCTTTATGAGCAGTAATGCTCGTAATATTCACATGTCCCGCCCTCTGCAATCACTTTTTCCATGTTTTGTGAAAAATACTGGACTTACATCAGTGTGCCTTTCTGAATGTGTGCCTTACTCGAGCAACGTTTGGAGAAAAAGATACAGTGTTAATGTTTCCGAATCATCACGAAATATGATAAACCAGGCCTAGACTTGGTAAAACTGAATAATACAATGATAAGAAATACAAACTTATATCAAATTCAACTTGCCTGCTCATTCATGGTAAATTTGGTTTTGGTTTTACAATTAATGCTGTACACAGTGAACTCATGCCTAATCCTCTTCTCATTATTGAATTTCGATAGATGCAAAACATTGGGCATGTTGGTGGCACTGAAGGTTATGACAGATGACCCAGGTCTTGTTGAAAGGAAGTATCGAATGCAGAACCAACCTATCTGCAGCGAACCTCATGAAGCTGGTTCAGCATCAACTGTTACATTGTGTCCAACGCCAATCATCACTCAGAACATTATCAGTGATAAAACCATAGAAACTAGAACATATAAGTGGAAGGTATACATAATGGCCTACGTTTATAATAATGTTTATTATAATTGAAGATCAACAAATCATGAATGTTATTCGGTGAACAGGAGTACACTGAGGATTCCCAGGAGAGAGAAAAAAAAAACAGCTGTCAGTGCGGTCAGTATGAAACAAGACTGAATTCGTCTGGTCCCTACAACCAATTTTGCATTTTGGTGAAAAATTGTAAGTGGAATTATGTCAGACACTCAGGATATCTATGTAGTAAATCACACATCCGTGACAGGTTTGCCTTGAAAACTATATTTCATCAATGCATGACCATCAGCTAAATTGTTTGCTGCAATTACCTCATTCATGAACAACGAATCGCAAATTGACTAATTATCTCCCTGGAGCCTTATTTGTGTTATAAGAGCTCTAGTACCCCTGATATTCATAAAGTGCTCATAACTTCATTCAGAAATGCATGCTGTGCGATCAGGCCTGTTGTTTGCCATTTATTATCCTGTCATTGCTGCTATTGGTGTCCCAGGTAATTAATTGCAGTTGAGTAATAGCTGCATGAATCATTTGCTTTCCAATTCGAATATTCCCATTGACGAGGAGTCTTCGTTTATGGTCTAACATTCTCTCATTCAATGGAAAAAGGATTGCCCTGTTACTCTCTCTCTCTCTCTCTCTCTCTCTCTCACACCCCTCCAGAAATATGTTCTACTTTAACAGCATTAGTTTTCTCTTTACACCGTGCAATCTGTGCCATTTTCGGATGGTAGTTTATGACATTAAAGGTTTAATTTCTCAGTTACAATCTTGATTTCAAATGCTTAGCTAGAAAGTGTTTTTATATCATAAAAACTGACATAACTGTTGGCTTTAATCTTATATCTTACCGAGACATTTGCATTTCATTGACTTAAATCTGTAATTGTTAAGTACGAATTCGATTATTTTATATTATTATGCCATTAACCTGTCTCGCTTTTTAATCCAGAATTATGTGGTCAATCCAGAAAATAACTAATAAGGTACAAGAGCACATTTTTCAAACCAGTATAACACTTCAAATTCGAAAATTCAAAGGAAATGAAGCAAAGTTATTTTTTTCTCTCGCTTATTATACAGTTAACTGTCATATTAATGCTCTGCTTTCTCGAATTATGCCTTCTCCAGCCAATCTAGCAGTAGTTGTAATCATCACCCGAAGAAAATGCGGTATATCTGGATGTATCACCTATTACCTGGTGTCTATGGCAGTGACAGATCTCCTGGTCATGATCACAGTTGTAATTTTAAACCGGATTGCTGGGATTTATTTCCCAGCCAGTTTTCTGTCTATCACACCAGTGTGCAGTTTACGTTCTTCTTTAAGTTTTGCGGCAATTGACAGTTCTGCCTGGTTAACAGTCGTTTTCACCATTGATAGATATATTGCCATTTGCTGGCAGAAGCTGAAAATAAAATATTGCACTGAAAAGGTGGCAGGGCGTGTGATAGGAATTGTGTCTGCATTGTCCTGTGCTAAACATATATCCACATACTTTGCTTATGAACCTATATACGTAGTCAACAATGTACCCTGGTTCTGTGGTTTGAAAGAGATTTATTATTCATCACGAGGATGGGCTGCATATGACTGGATTCGGTCAATAGTAACACCTCTTCTGCCATTCATTATGATTTTATTGCTCAACCTTCTAACTGTCAGACACATTCTAGCAGCAAATCGAGCCCGCAAGAGGTTACGAAAACACGTTAGTGGAGGAAATCTAATTGAACCAGAGATGGAGAAGCGGAAGAAGTCAATTGTTTTACTCTTCAGCATCTCAGGAAGTTTCGTTATATTATATTCACTATTTTGTATATCAATCCTCTATTTCAGAATTGCGAATTTAACTTATCCTACAGATTCTGATTTCAGCAATCTCACGTTTGTTCTTCAGCAAACTGGATATATGCTTCAGCTATTGAGTTCCTGCATCAATCCATACATTTATGCCGGGACTCAAAGTAAATTCAGAGCCGAGTTAAAGAGTGGACTGAAATATCCACTCACAATCTTTCATGAAATGTTCCAAATGAGAAAAAAATCTTTCTGAGAACAATGTTGTCAAAAGTATAAAATGCCCTCTTTTTTCAAGTTTCGCATTGCCATAATTCGAAAACTCACAGAAGCTTCAATCGTAAACCATACTGTAATTGTAAGAATGCATAAAATATAATTGTGTTGCACAAAACCTTGTCTTGTAAATTAATACTTGGTCGGTTCTCATTCTCTTTGATGCTACTTGATGACTTATTGTGACCTTGAAACCTTATTTATTATCCCTCTCCACTCAACCTCCTGTACATTGGAGCAACAATTCAAGTTCCCATCCCTCTGCTGAATTCGGCTAATTTCTCCTGAAGAGCATTAGCAAATTTCCCATCCCAGGATTTCGATACATCTTTGTTTCAGGTTCATACCATCTCGTTTGTGGAGGTCGCATCTAAACCAGAAGGTGCCCCAATTATCCAGGTATCCCTCCTGCACCTTGACGATTCAGATGAACGTTCTGGACAGCAAAATAGATATTGAAATTAGATTCTGTGTGCATAATGCCGGAAACGACAACACCAAACCAAATCATGTATGGTTCATTGCACATAGCTATAAGTAACTTAATCAAAGTGAAAAAATACTGGGCATTAGCTATTTTTGCGTGAAGATGGCGTTGGTTTAAGAACGTATTGCTTTCATGGAATACCTGGACTTGTTTGCAGATTGACAAACGCTTCGATATTACTCATGGGAGGCAATTTAAAACGTAACAACGAATGCAGAATATTATAACACTGGATATTCTCTCACCGCGGGGTTAAATTCATCATCAGGTTGGATTTGGAAGGGATGCTGTAGAAATTGATATTGGACTCCAAACGGCAGCTGTTGCAAGGGGCTTTGGAATGCAACGGACTTGAGAATCCATGGTTTAAATATGTCCAAGTTGATACTAATCAACCTATGAAGCTAATAAATGCAATTGACATATATTAATAATCAAAACAGATTATTTTGAACAGAGCAATGAAGAGAGAAGGTGGAGAGAAGCGAGGGCTGCTGGGTAGTTTTTATGTGGGTGAGATCTGTAAACTCGGTAAGTTTGCAGGTTTTCTCTTCTTTTTCTTTTCTTCTCTGTTTCTGTTCTTTTTTATTTTCTTGTCGTCCTTATTTAGTCCAATGTGCACTTTCACATTAGTGGGGTATGGCTGTTACGGCAGTTCATCAGGAATAGAGGCAGAGAGCCTGAAGGCTGCAGAGATAAATGAGAGGAGTGTGAGGGGTGGAGGGTAGAGAAAGTAGCAGAATGTACAATAGCTGAGTGGGGGACAGGATGAAGGTGATAGTTCGGATGGTGGAGTGGATAGGTGGAAAAGAAGATAGGCAGGTAGGACAAGTCATAGGGACAGTGCTGAGCTGGAAGTTTGGAACTGGGGTGAGGTGGGGAAGGGGAAATGAGGGAACTGTTGAAGTCCACATTGATGCCCAGGGGTTGAAGTGTGTTGGGAAAGCTCATGGAGCTAAAGGTACACAAGTCTCCTAGTCCGAATGGAATGCAGCTTCAGGTATGAAAAGAGATAGTGGGAGAAATAGCAAGTGCACTTTTGGTAATTTTCCAAAACTCGTTGGATTCGAGGGCAGTTATGGCAGATTGGAAAACAGCAAATGTGACACGACCTGATAAGAAAGGAGGGCGCCAAAACATGACCAATAATAGGTGGGCTATCTTAACTTCAGTCGTGCGGAAAATACTTGAATCTATTATCAAGGAAGAATTAGGAAAACATATTGATAGAAATTGTCCCATTAGACAGATGCAGCATGAATGCATGAAAGGTAAATCATCCTTATCTAATCTATTGGAATTCTATGAAGACATTACAAGCACTGTGGACTTTGGGGACCCACTAAATGTGGTTTATCCAGATCTCCAAAAGCCATTCAACAAGGTGCCTCACAAAAGGTTGCTGGATAAGATAAGATTGCGTGCTGCCATGGGCAACCTATTAACATGAACAGAGAACTGATTAAGTAACAGGAATCATAATTGGGACAAATTAGTATTGTTTGGTTGGTAATCAGTGACTAGTGGTCTGCTGCAGAAATCAGTATTGCAAACACAATTAGTCCCACTTTGCATTGATGGTTTAGAAATGGGGACCACGTGTAGTGTGTCAAAGTTTGCAGATGACATTAATCTGAGTGATCGAGCAACGTCTGAAGAAAACCATGAACTTTTGCAGAGTAACGCGAAAATGGCTTAAGAGAGTGGACAAAAGTTTGGCAGAAAGAGGACATGTTAATAAACGTGATGTTATTCATGTTCGTAGGAATACCAGTAAAAATAACAATTATTTGAATGGTAAAAAAAATGCAACAAACTGCTGTGCACCGGGTCCTCAGTGGAATTGCGCAAGATATACAGAAGGTTGGTTTGCAATTACAGGAGGTAATTTAAGATTTTGTCTTTCATTGCTAATCGAGTTGTGTTAAAAAGCAGAGAGGTTTTGTTATAGAGTGCGACCACACGTGGCATACTGTGTCCACTTTTGGTCTCCTTAATTGCGAAAGGATGTACTGGTACGAGGGGGGTGTACAGGAGATTCATTAGCTTGATTCTGGAGTTGAAGGGATTGACTTACGATCAAGACTGAGGTGACTGGGATTATATTAATTGGAATTTAGAAGAGTGATGGGCGATCTTAAAGAAACATATAAAATTATGAAGGGAATAGATACGATCAAATTAGAGAGGATGTTTATACTGGATGTGAAAATGGGAATGGGGCAGGTTTCAGGAAGTATATCTGAGTGAAAGATCTTCTCAGACTTAGCAATTATAGTATGATAGAATATGATATTCAGTTTGGGAGTGAGCATTTGCAACAGGATCAAGTGTTTTTAATTTATATAAACAATATTACAATGAAATGAGTGGCAAGTCAACAAAGGCAAACTGGGTAGATAGATAAACAGGAAAAGTAGCAACTTTGGATCAATACTGAAGGGCTGCTGCACTGTCGGAGGGTCAGAACTAAGGAATCACCATGCTGTTGGATGATCAGCATTTACGGAGTGCTGCACTGTTAGAAGGATCACTACGAGGGAGTGCTGTACTATCGAATGGTCAGTACAGGAGTTCCTCACTGTCATAGGCAAATACAGACGGAGGGATGTATTGTCAGAGGTTAGTATTGTAGAGTGCCGTACTGTTGAAGTGTCTCTTTTCCATTTTTTGCCCAACTCCACTCGACAGGCTCCTGATTGAATATGCTTGCACTGTTCTTTCAGGCAGGATGGTTTGAGACCTTGACATCTTAATCAATTCGGCCTCCTTCACATTCTCAGGCAGCACATTTCAGGTCTGAACACGGCGATTGACACTGTCTTGCCAATATTCTCATACAGCACGTTCAGACCCTAAACACTCGAACAAATCTGCCTCCCCCACATTGTCAGATAGCATGTCCAGACACTAAACTCTCGATTGACCCTGCCTTACCCACACTCGCAGGCAGTGTGTTGCAGACCATAAACCTATTATTGTCTCAGTCAGCACATTCAATCACTAAATCCTTAAGCTACCCTGCCTCCCTCACACTGTCAGTCATTGTATTCAACACCTTAACCCATCAAATGAAAACATGTAAAAAGCATTTGACCAATTTGGGCAATTTGCTTTTGCGGGCCTATTGTGGGTTAGCAATTTTTTTTACAGAATTCCCCTTTTTTCTTGCTTTGCTGAGGGGACGCAAGAGAAGGGGAAAGGTAGCCAGAACCAGGGGGATTGTCAGGTGTGGGAGGCTCCGTATCAGACAGGAAGCTCACAGTATCCGTGTCTGGCTCATCAGAGGCTATCCCAGAGGCAGGGATGTTCTCCCAGTGGATCTGTGATAGGCGAGTTGCGAGGGGGCAGAGGGTTGGAAGGTGGTGGCCCACTGGTCACGGCGGGTTATGAAATGTGCATCCCATGTCCCTTTTTACCAGCAAACCACACTGTTTTGGTCAGACCGATCAGGCCGAGGGTTCTGATGATGATGGCTGTCGTGAGCACTTGGATGCATCCTCGGTGTTCGGAGTGGTGACATCTCTGTGTGGCTCTCTCCATTGGTTGTGGAGCCCTCTTGCACTGGGTGGTATGCGTCCATTCAGTTTCACAGCAGTCCACCTCGTCATTAATATCTGGTTAGGGCCGTTCCACGCAGAGGAGAGAATCTTTTTCTAGTGATTTAATCATGACATAGTCCCCAGGTCGGAACGGATGAATGGGCACTGCTTGGACTGTGGGCACTGACCTGGTCGTGTGTAGCACTAATGCTCCTGCTAAGGGGCACTAAGAGGGCGTCTTTTGTCTGTGGTGAATTTTGGTAATGTGGTCGCAGTGGACATAGGCCGCCCTATGAGTTCTTCAAAGGGGTGAGCACACTCATGCAGTTACCCTGCTTACGTATAGTATAGAGGGCAAGTGCCAAAGCGTCTGGCTAGGTCCGTTCTGTTTCTTGGGTGATTTTTATCAGTGTGGTCTTCAGAGTGCCATTCATCCGCTCAACCATGTCTGAAGACTGGGATTGGTAGGGTATGTGGTGTCGCCATGGTATCCCTATAGCCTCACTAATCCCAGTCTTAAGCCTAGCAGTGAAGTGAGTCCCCCTGTCCGTCCCTATGCTACCGGGGACTCCAAATCTGTGGATGACATATTTTAAGAGGATTGTAAACACTGTACGTGAGTCATCCTTTCTCGTGGGAAATGCCTCTAAGCATTTGGAGTGTATATCAATGATGACCAGGGTGTACTTGTACCCTGTTTTTGTGGCATGTGTGTTAAGTCAATCTGTAAGTGATTAATAGGCCCCTCAGGAACTGGCAAGTGGTCATATTTGGCAACAGACTTTCCTGCATTGTTCTGCAGGCAGATGAGGCACTGTGACAGCAGGGCTTACGCAGTGGCAGCGAATCCCGGTGCGGACCAGGACTGATTGACAGTGTGTATCATGTCCCTCCTGCCAGTGTGGCAAATGCCGTGGGCTGCTAGTGCCAGTGTGTGTAGGTGGGCTCTTGGGCATATGATGCGGTCATTGGGGTGTACTAGCAGTTTGAGAGAAGGAGATTGTGTGGCCCCGAAGAGGGCCCAACTGTCTTTTTCCTGCTGTGGAGCAGCTTGTTGGGCAGCTCGCACTGCCTCCATGGGAGTCAGGGAATACTGTGACCTTAACCATTCTGGAGGCCTGCAGGACGTAGGTGGTGCAGTGTAGTACGGCTTCCCGGTCTGCTGTGTCAGCTGAGGCATTCCCGAGGGTGACCGGCTCAGTGGCAGAGACGTGGGCTGCGCATTTGATAATTGCTTTGACCGAGAGTAACAGGACTGCTTCCAGGGGATTAGAAATCAGTGCACCGTGTTGCAGTGCCCTCCCTGCTGACGTGATGTTGCAGAAAGACATCATTGTTGAGTTTAACAGCGAAGATCAGTAACGCAGTAAAATAAGTGATGATATGAATTTCTTACATTGTGAACCAATAAAACTCCTCAGTGTAGCCCAGAGGAGGGTCCAACTGTTTCCAGATTATGATTGTTTTTAATTCACATGTGGGGTGAGTGCATCACTGGTTTGGTCCAGAACTTACTGCCTTTCTGTTGGAGAAATTTGTCCAGTAAGTTACAGATCACAAAACACATTTCGAAGTGAAATTGACAAGCGATATCACTAGAGGAGAAAACAGACCAGCTGACGCAGAACTGACAGACTGCACAGAAAATTTGATTTCTCCTCCCAGAGTTGAGGAGGAGACCAGTTTTACATTAATGCTGCACAATGACACTGATTAAGAAATGGGAATCTGCAATGTTTTTGGAAAGGAATAATTTAGTTTCCAGAGTGTGCCAAAATCAGGGTCGACTCCGAAGGCATATCTCGAGTTTGTACAAAAGTTTGCTGTGAATCCTTTAGCAATGATACAAGACTAGTGAGTGCAAACAGCTCTGCAGCCTGTGCGGATATGCCATTTTGCAGCACAGCTGCATCTAGAACTGTGAAAGGGGAGCAGATATCATACCGTGCCAGTGTACAGTGGCCTGAGGGACTGAAGGATGCGCCATCTGTGTAGAATATGATGTCTGAGTTCTCCAGTGATGTTTCAGAGAAGTCAGGACGTGGAGTGACAACCTGGTGAACTAGGTCTAAACAGCTGTGGTCGTTCGAAATGGCGTTCTGAGTGAGTGGGAGCAGAGAGGCGGGGTTCAGTGCAGGGGCACTTTGTCGGAACAGGTTGGCTTTGGACAGTAAAGCGACCTCACAGCCAGTTCTCTGGGTGGCAGTGAAATGTTGGGTTGCTGCTGAATTTAGCAACAGGGAGACGGAATGGGGAGCCAAAGCAATGCATGGGTGATCCAGCACAATGGGGGTGGCCTTCTCTACTGTTACTACGTCGGCTATTACAGCTCTCAAACATGGCGGCATTCCTCTGACAACAGGCGGTAAGTGTACATAGTTAAAAAAAACAGGACACCGGAGATCTCCATGGAGTTGTGATAGGATGCCGGATGCAAATCCCTCGGATGCATTAACAAATAGATGGAAGGGATCAGTGTAGTCTAGCACCCTCAAAGCAGGAGCAGACACGGTTCCACGTTTTAATTCAGTGAATGTCAGTTCCATCTGTTGTGTCCAGGTTACTTTTGCGGGCTGCTTTTGTGAGGCTGCCTCCCGTAGGAGCTTGTGAATGGCATGGTTGTCTGGGATCCAGTGCCTGCAATAATTCACCATCTCCAGGAAAGCATGTAGCTGAGTTCTTGTGACTGGAGCAGGGATATGAGTGGTAGCTGCGACTCTTTCTTTGGATAGTAACCTGAGGCCATGTGAGTGTTCATACCCCAAATACTGAACCGCGTGCTGGCAGAGTTGCATCTTTTCTATGGAAACTCTGTGTTGGTCAGTTGCCAGAGAGCAGAGCAATGTGACAGTGTACTGCATGCATGATTCCACGGAGGCAGAGGCCAGTAACAAATCATCCGCATATTGCAGGAGTATGCTGTTGCATAGCAGCTGTAAAGTAGAGAAGGTACGGTGTACTGCACCGGCATAGACTGTGGGGTTCGCCTTGTAACCCTGGGGAAGCCTGGTTCATATAGCAGCCGTATGTACAAGTGAAAAGGTAGTAATTCTCAGGGGACAATTTAATGGAGAAAAACGCTGAGTAGAGGCCGAATACAGAGATACGGGTGGCGGAAGCAGGGCTAGTGGGGAGGATGGCATAAGTGTCCGGGACCACTGGAGAGCGGGGAATAAAATTGCTTTAATGCCTCTGAGATTTTGGACAAAGCGCCACATTCCTGGCCTCCCGGGTTTTCGCGTGGGTAGGATTGGTGTATTACAGGGGCTGATTTTTGGAACTATGATAAACTGCTGTACTAGGGAGTCAATCACCGGCTTGATGCCGTCTCCTGCTGCCGGGGACAGGGGATAATGCCGGATAGTGGCAGTATGGCTCTATGTTTGAGTGTGACAATGTGTGGACAGACTTCACGTCGCCTGCGTGGTTTGGGGTGATGTGCCCACAGTGAGGACGTGAGGTCTGCTAGCAATAGGGGGTTCTCGCAGAAGTGGGCAGTGCCTGAGGGTAGCTTGGTGAAAGGGGTTTGGAGTGTTGCAGGAGCACAGGAACGCCTTCAGCTCAAGTTAGGCAAGCTCTACGAGATGGGTGGGAGCTTGACGGAGGGCCGTGAAGTGGGGCCACCCCTTTAGGCGCGCCATCATGTGTCCTAAATCCTATGGAACCCTTGGGCTTTTAACAATGAGTCAAATGTATGGAACAGCCGTCGGGCTGGGGTAGACCAGGGCAACCTGTCGCCTGTCAAGCTGTACCTCTTCTGCCACACCCTCTTGTCCCACAAAGTACCGGCCAGAGAGTGCTAGCGGGGAGGTGAGCGTGATATGAGGGATCGCGTGAGCAGCATTTGCTGATGCCGGTTCCTGTGGGCCGCCAGGTGTACAGTGAAACTGACAAAGTGGCTTGACAGTATCACCCAGTAGAGGATATTTAAAGTGGAGGATGAAGAGGCCGTTGATAACAGGGAAACGCGGGGTTCAAAAAGAGCATGGATAGGGGTGATGGGCATGACCAGGCATAGCAGGAGCTTGGCTGATTCGGGAGTTCTGGGCTGCAGTTGATTGACACCCGCAACATGGAATATTGGGTGTCTGAGATCCCCAGTGTGAGGTCCTCCGGGTAACAGTGAATGCTGGCATTTAGTTTGCATAAGGTCTATCAGCCCAGGAGGGCGACTGGGCAAGTAGCAGACATGATGGCCGCATCAGGGGCAATGGGTGGTCCGATACTACAGTTCACTTTTTGGGAGAGTGGCTCTGTCATGGGCACTCCCGAAAACACGACTGTACCGACAGTATTGGAGCTCGGGGAAAGTTCTGCAGAGGGAGGTGCAGAGGGTGGCCCCGGAATCCACCAGAAAGAAGATGAGCGGCCCCCTACTTCCACACCATTAATGAGTTTTCCGATGGGGAGTTGGAGGGGCGTTTTGAGACTGCCTGCAAAACCGCCCTCTCGCGGCAGCCCTATTTAGTTGAAAGGATCAGGCAGAGTGTCGGCAGCCTGTTGAGGCTGCTACTGTGGGGTGAGGTGGGGTGGGGGGGGCAACGGCTGCTCTACCTGTGGTGATGGGGAAAGGAGGGGCCTGGCCATCCCTGCTTGCATGTTAACCAGCAGCATCTAGCCAAGTGTCCTGGTTTGCTTTAAAGAATCCTGTGGGTCTCTGTACTAGTCTGGCTATGTCCCTAGGACGTTCCAGTTCTGCAGTTCAGGGGAATGCCCCCATCTGTCTTGGTGTGGTGAACAGTCCGTTTCTATTCAGGTTAGAGAGTGTGGTTAGAGTGTTCCCCCAGGGCGTTGTTTGTCAGGTTATCTAGCTTATATACCTGGTCTTACGTAGGGAGAATGAAATTGCCGAGAGTATGTCCAGCCAACTTCTCATTTATTTGTTCGGGGAAAGCATTCTGAAGCGTCCAAGACCTCACTAAAGTGTGCAATGAAGTCTGGCAGGGGCTCGTCTGTTTTCTGCAGACATTGGGAAACAGCGCCAAAGTCTGCATGCTGCCTTGCATTAGTTTTTTATCGCATATTTTACAGTGCTGTCCCACCATCTGTCCCAGTCTGCAGCAGTGTCCCAGGGTTGGTTGGGCAAGTTAATGGTAGAGTGAATTGTCGTGCAGTAGGTACCATAGGCGAGTTGTAACAGGGTCTGCACAACTTGTGGCAGAAAGTTGTATATAGTGGAAATTTGTAGCAGCCAGTTATAAAATGCGAGCAGTCTTTTCAATTGGTCTGGGCATCCTCGATCATGGCCCGGATCTCTGCATGGGTACAGGGCTTATCAAGGGAGTAATTCCAATCATAATGCGTGGAAGCTGGCATTCAGTGCTATGGTTTTCCAGGGAAGTGGCCATACTGATTGTGAGCCTGACATTATTATCTGCTTTGGGCAGCGGTAGTGACTCAGAATGCTCAGCGGCTGCTGTCTCCTGCTGCTAGGTTCTCGTGGGCTGCGTGGTAACAAAGGCAGCCACTTCATTTTGCAGTGTGGACCGGTTCTGGAACCGTTTGGGGAAGTTTAGCGTATTGCGGGATGCAGGATGGCGGGACTTTGCCAGACTTTGCAACATGTGGACAGTGTTCCTTGAGGCATCCCCGTGTCCCCCTGTAACGGCCGTTGTTCAGTAATCAATTTTATCAATTTTGAAAGACCTCCCCATATGGCCAATTTACTTGGGATCAGGTCGCTTGTGAAGGCGATAACGTAACGGCTGTCCCTTGTGTCTTTAAGCACGGTGTCTGCTGTAGATCCAGGTGTAGCAAAAGCATCTCCTACCTAGTTCTTGCAGTTTGTATTCAGGATACTCTTCTTCATTTTCGACATCGGGCCGTTCTCACCACGTGGATGGCGTTGCCCAGGTCCCACTGCTGCTGGCATTTCCTGGCAGCCAGTGGATGTCCGTGCCCCCATGGCTTCCTGGACTTCTTGGATAAGATCTAAGTGCTGTATTAGGTTTCAACGGGAAGAAAACAGAGATAGCGAGATATGAGCACACAAGCAGAGTGATTTACAGTTTAGGCAATAAACGTTACTCAAGCGTGCTTTCTGACCACAAAGCTAACAAACACTTCAGCGCTGAACAGACTCAGCCAGATGGGACACCTGAAATTGTCAAAGCAGCACTCAGTAAACACATAATAAGCTGACACACCCTAAACAAACATTTAGAAACCACAGGACAGGACAAACCAGCTGGGCCCAAATTAGTTTTGTTCCTGTTGTGGATCTATCATTAGTAAAGTGAGAATTTGATGAGCAGTCTCTCCACGTGTTCTGCCTAAATTTCTCTGGTGACCTTCTTTCTCCTGGCTGAAACAGGTTCGTTACAGAAGTTCTAACTCAAGGTGTGGCACATTAAGGTTTGTTGCAAACATTTCTGGTAATTATTTATTGCAGATGATTACTTCCACAAATCCAGTCCTCGCTGTTTAGTACCAAATTACCGGCTGCCAGTTAACTTACTTTTCCACCAGCTGACCTCCTCAGGCCCAGACGAGACAGCTTAAAAGACAGTTAACAATTTCGAAGCCAAATGCTCCCCTCCACAGGACAGAGTCATTACTCACGTTCCAAATTGCAGCAGCAGCCAGCCTGCACATTAGTCAAATTTGAAAATTAATTTAGCCACTTACCAGACTACCACATGAGGCCAACTTCTGGCAGCAATATAGGAGTGCAGTGTCCACCTCCACAGGCCAGGGTCACGACATAATTTCCGAATTGCAGTAGCTGAAGCTAACTCGCCGCAGATCAGAATTGTGGTCATCCTCCAAGTCGTGCAGCCTTTCTCTGGTCTGACCCGCTGGGCAGCGGCTGTCGCCAAGTACGAAATGGGTTATATTTAAATGTGAGGTTCGTTTACACTGTTGAGAGAGAGAAAAAAATGGCCTGCAAACTAACTCAAACTGGCGGATAAATTTGCCCAATAAGTTAGAGATCACAACACGCAATTCGAAGTGAAATTGACAAAATAATTTATTGCAAGCGATATCGCTGGAAGAGAAATTGACTAGGCTGACACAGAACTGACGGTCTGTGAGATCAGAATATCTCTTCCCAGAACTGAGGATGAGACCATTGAAACTGATTAAGAAATGATAAACTGCAATGTGTTTTTTTTGGAAATAGAGTCATTTAGTTACAGGCATGCTAATTGCAAAACAGTTGATTGGTTGAATGTCTGTTCCTTCACACAATGCAACATCATGACGGTATCATGGTTCTATTCATATTCACAGGTACGTGTGAATGTCTCTTCTGAAGTGCTGAGGTACTTCCATTGTCCTGTTCCTGAAGCATGTCCTTGCTGGTGCCTGTCTATCTGTCCTGCTCTTTGTGTGGCTTTTGTATGGCAGGGTTGTGAAATTGCCCTTAGGGTTTGACATACCTATGGTGTTCTGTCATGTCAATGGGAGCTTAAAGTGCATTCCCTTGTTTGACTACAGAGCTGCACTGGAATTCTGGGTGTTCTGGTACAGTTATGCTTTTTTGAGCCTATCGTGGGAGCCTATCGTGGGTTAGCAAACCTTTTTCCAACTTCACACTTTTCCATTTTGGACTCCATCTGCCACCCCTCAGTCCAGCTCTGCATTCGATCATTATCCAGTTTCAATCTCTAACCAACTTCTGCTTTCTATGACCAGCCAATTTCTGTAGACAGTCAGCCAATTTCCCTGTATTCCATGTCTCCTTACGTACTCAAGTCAAGAACAAGCAATACAAAATCTCCATCGAGATTAACAAATGACATGGTCAATCATTACAGCGGCAGGATGTAATTGTCCGAGATCCATGTGACGACCTCCAGTAGAAATTTCAATTTATCCTGTTCTGAGATGTGATAACACACTATAGGAGCCGGTAGGAATTTAACTTAGGCTCTTCAGCTCATAAGGGTAGGCATTTGCATTGACGACACAGCAAAACAATTGTCTTTAAACAATGCATCACGTAATGCACGTGTGCAAAAGGCGTGAAATTATATCCTAGTTTTCGTCAGGAAGTTCCAAGAAATAGTCATGCCATGCATTATCTGTGACATGAAGTGACAGATTTATTGCTGAATCCTTCACGTGGAAAGCAAATACATGTTATTCATTAGTCAAGACCAAACTTCAACCCAAATTGAACTGAAATGGATGAATTGATACAATCTCTACAAAAGTCGGGTAGATGTAGGAGATTTGTTATAAACCAAGCGGCCATTTTGGGACATATTAAATGCTTGGAATCCATTCTTTTTATCATATTCGTGTTTGCTTGTACGTTCCAAGGCTCAGTGAGGTGGCTGATCTTGTACTGAGCTAGCACCTGATAGCGAACGCTTTTGCATCATGAGAATACTCTTCTTTGATAAGAATCTATTGTTATACTAACATGGTTGATCAACCACTTACCAGCATAGTCCAGACAGCTACGTGACTGCGGCTAGTGACTGGGCCAAGTGCCAACTTACTCATTATGGTTCAATTACCAGTTTGCTCATTGTTAAATTTTTGTAACCTATACAACGGCACAAGTCTCTGTATCTCGTTGGAGTGATTCTAACCATCATGGTAGACTTGTCTCTCCCCGTGAGCTCACCTAAAAACCGTCAGTAACTCAAGGCTTGTATGGCTTGAGTCATTTTCCTTAATTCTGATCGATAGGAGTGATTATTTGATTGAATATTTTCATTCCAATCTCCAACAGCTTGGCATAGCCGGCAGGATCTCTATTGTATGACGTCACCTGCTCTTTCCCTTTTTTCTCTTTTTGACTTATTACTTAGTTTGCCTGAGTCAGGGGGTTTTATTTACAACTAATCACCTGCTTTTATTCGAGACCAGTCTGCAGGACTTTTGTGAATAGTTTGCTGGTTCATTTGGACATTACTTGACGGGTTTTATTTGCGAACAGTTGGCGGGTCCATTTTGTAATTACTCGGCGGGTTTTATTTGCAAGTCGTCAGCGGGTTCATTTTGTGAATCCTCTGCTTGTGTCCTATAAGGGATAAGCTGTGTCCCTCGCGGGTGTTTTTTTTTCCCTCTCTCTGCCATCAGCTGACATAAATGCATTTGGGCTCTGTCGAGGCTAATGCGTTAGCTCTCATACATTTGTATGGATTTGTTTTTTAAAATGTTAAAACAAAACGTTAGCGTACGATACCTGAACAAAGGTTGTTTTTAAAGACTCTTTTAAAGGTTCTCCTTTGTCAGTTTGTGGCTGTTCCTTCTTTGAGCCAAAAGGCGAGTGTCGGAAGCTGTTCGCACATTAAAACAGATTAAATTAACACCATTCGCCTAGAGTTGTTGGCCGGGAAGCCAAGTTCTGATGTTTGTCTCTGCGTCTATGTCATGTGTTTTTTTTTGGTTTGGATTTTTGTCTTGTCTATTTGCACTGTGTAACTAACAATTTTAAGATGGGCTCGCAACTTTCCTAGATCGTCAGCGACGAGTTGCTCCCCGGGATGACGTTACCTCGCCTTTCTGTGAAGGGCGGTCTGCAGCATTTTGAACCTTCAAAAAGGACTCTGCAATATCGTGGTAAATACGTGAATGAGGTAGGAGAACTGTTGGTACACCATTAACTTTTCAAGGGAGATGGATGATCGCCATTACGTTGTTCCCTTTACCCTTGAGTTACATGGGTAGTCCCATGGAAACTGGCCTTTTGTGGGTTCAATTAAACTGGGTAAGATTGACTATTGGTTGGTTTTCACTCAGGGAAGGTGCAGTGATCATTCCTGGGATCATAATTATATATTTACACGTTTCGAAAAGTTTAAACACATTGCTAAAGGACAACAGCCTCCCAAAACATAAAACACTCACTGATCACATGAATTTTCCCCTTCTCCTGCATCCTCGGCTCCCCTGCCTTATTCTCCTCAGTTACCCAAAATCCCTGTACCGCCTTCCGAATCTCTCCTGTTGTGGAGGAGATTGTTGTCTTTGTTACCGCTTGCAATGTGGAGCAGACGAAAGCTGTGCCCAGTGCCTGCAACACACTTTGAGTGCCACCCCAAGGAGCTGGCCCTGCGACGTCCCAAGCGATGTTGCTTTGCAACAGCCACCTAATTCCACACACTATGATCATTCTTACGCTACTCGTTTAAACCAGCAGCAACCAGGTCTTAAGTCAGAAGGTGACGGTCCCTCAGACATTGACAGTTCTCTGCCCCCGCAATTACCTGGAATAATAATAGGTCGCACTCCACTTGATAAACCATGGACTCACATTGATATCCGTGACATTTTACAAGACATCCCAGACTCGATAAAGCAGCCTGTTCCCTTTTATAATTGGCTTTTGCAAATTTGAGACATTTATGAATACCTTCCCCAGGTTGTACCGACACTACTGAAACTGGATTATTGTTCCCATTGGTCTTCAGTTAAAGGATTGAGTTAAATTTTCCCTCACAGCATTGGAACACGATTGAGATGCGGTCTAATTGGTTAGGTAGATGTGTCAGAGATGTTATCGAGAGCAGCCAGGCAACAGAATGGTTTTGGTGAAGTTATATGCTGCCTGCAAAGTGCATCTGAGACTGTCCCTAATTTTCTTGCTCGATTTCGAGATACATGGGATAGTTCAGCTGGAATTCTTATAAAGGATAATGATCATCTAGCCGTTAAGACACTTATCAATTGTATCCGACTTTATCATACCCAGCTTTATAAGGTTAAGATCCTAACTTGCCAGCTTGTCTCATGCAGAAATACTATTACTACACTTAACAACATGGATAGACAAGGTCTGTTTTGTATTAAAGTTGATAAAGAGGCTTATCCTCGATTTAATTTTGTTTCCTCTCATTCCCAGGGTCTGCCCTGCATTGACAACTGACTAGTTAAGTGTTGGTCTTGTAGTCCATATGGGCACTGGGAACAGAACTGCCATGTGGCGTCTTCATGACATGCTGTGGCACCATGTACACTTTGGATTTACAAACGCCAGTGCCAGCCGTTTGAAGATTCTTCCCATTCCCCTATTGACTGGGGCTACCCCAGTGTTGGGCGGAGGCGGGGTTGCAGCAGGCCGCCTTAATACGACTCTCTCAGTCCTCATCTGAACATCCTGTAATGACAGTGGAAATGGGAGGGCGTTCCATTCCAGTTTTGGTGGATTCAGTGATCACTCATTCTTCTGCACCTCCCTCTGTGGATTTACCACTTAGCTCTGACTCGGTCCATGCTATCGGTGCCTCTGCTTTACTTTGGTTCATCCCCTCCCTCATACTATATCTATTATTGTTACAGTTCCCCAGACTCAGCCATTATTTCACCCACCTGCCCGATTACTTTGCGAGACTGTGAGGCACTTGGTAAACTTAATGCCTCGATTCGTTGTTGCCCTGAAGGCGTGGTTTTGGAGATTCCTGAGTCACGCTACGCTATGCTGCGTATGGCCGTTACTGAAACTTCACCACCGCCCCCTTCCGTGTAGAGCTGGCAGTGTGCCACTGAGTCACTTTTCATTATTATCTTCCCTCTTTGTGCAACTACAGGATTCCCCTATGTTCCCCCGCGTTTCTTTTCTGCACTGCATCCTTTCGACAGATTATCCCTTTAAATATTTTTATTGTTCCATGTCTCACCTCTGTGCCCCTCATCCGCCAAACTCTGCCTTTGCTGATTTTCACTTTAGTACAATTTCTGATATGGCCCTTACTAGCCTTTGTTGTGTTAGCGTTCAGGGATTTTCAGCTGAGGTTTCTATTTCCTCCTCAATTTTCTTCGCTCTGTGGTGTCTCATTTTATTGGTTTTGTCCTGAAAACTGTTACTTTAAATCCAGAAGCTCAATCACAGTTGGTCCATCAGTATCTGTTCACATCCACTGCTACTGAAGGCATTAGACCTGTTAATGCTTCCCTTTTAAAATCAGGGTATCCTTATTCATATGCGTAACCTAGGCAATATCCCTAATCTGCCTGCACCTAAACCTGATAAGTCTGGCAGATGTTCAGTGTCTATTAAGGCTGTTGTTGGTCCTTGCCATCCGTAGTCCTGACACAAATGCTATCTTTACTTCCAATCCTTCTTCGGCGGGTTTGTTTTTTCCATGATTGACCTCTGATCCGCCTTCTTTTCTATTAGATTGTCGGCTGATAGTAACATTTTGCCTTCACTTTTGGCAGGCGTCAATATACATGGATCAATATGCATAGATACCCCAACGGTGTACGGAGAACTCAACTTTTATCCAGCCGCTTTACAGCGTACTTTATCAGGTTTGCACATGCACTGCAGCAGTGAACTTGTAAATATGCCAGTGATTTACTCATAGCCTCCTCTGCGTCTGCTGCGTGTATGCAGGATGTCATTGTCCTGCTGTGGTGTTTGGCACAGGATGGCTGCAAAGTTTCATTGGATAACATGCAGCTCTGCCAGCCCGAGAAATAATCGAAACGACAATGGAATCCTGAAAAGACACAAACCTTTAAACGTTGAAAAACTGTACGAACTACAGCACCTTCCTTGGGTCTTGCTGATTATGCTCAGTGGTTTCAACTTTATGTTGCTGAAATGGAGTGTTATTCCTCTGGAATTTTGACACATGTGCATGGGGATCTCTGTCGCCCTGTTGTCTTCCATTCTGTCCAGTTGCCTGCTGCTTTAATGAGAATGTTGGCATGTTTGTGAGCTGTGGCAGCTGCCTCAGTAATGGGAAAAAAATGTAACCCTTTGTTTTGAAACACCCATGCACAGTTTTTCTTCCACATTCAATCTCCCTGCTGTTAAATTCTGCCGCTACGTCGCATTTTACTGCTTCTAGGCTTATAGGCTATAAGGTCGTCCTACTGTCCTGGTCTAATCTCACTCTGTGACATGCCACGTTTTTTGAATCCCGCTATCCTCCTTCCTGTTACTGACTCCTTAGCGAAAGCTGATCATGAGTATTTACATGTTGTATGTGATGTTGTTACCACACGTCCCGACATTTCTGAAACCCCCCTAGAAAACCCTGACTTGCTACTTTTTTACTGGTCTCTCCTCCTACAGGCCTGCAGATCATTTAACACTACCGGGCTGTGTTGTCTGCACACTATCTGACGTCCTCGAATCTGGTGCTCTCCCTAATGACACATCTGCACAAAGAGCGGAGCCTTTTTTGCTCTTACACGGGCATGCATTTTAGCTTCAGGGAAATCAAATCATATTTATCTATTTCCCGCTATGCTTTCGGAGTGTTCCAAGATTTTGAGACTCTGTGGAAGCATAGAGCTTTTATGATTTCCTCGGTAAACCTGCACAACACCGTCGAATTATTAATAACCTTTTGGAGGCCATAATCCTCCCTTACGTCGTAGCTGTTACTAAATGCACTACACACATGGCGGCTGGAGACGTCATTACTTGTGACAACTCCTTCACTGACAGGGCTTCGCAGGTGGCTACCAGTAGACCAAACATGCACAGATCGCATTAACCTAAAATATGTCATTTTCCTACTGCTCCAGATTTTTAGATTATTAGATGGTGCCTGAAACGCACAGATGGCATCATGGTGTCACTGATTCGATTACTCACACTTCGTGATGGCCGCATAATTTGCCCAGATCCCATTCACATGTCCAGGCAATAGCCACCCATGAGTTTGGCTATATTGGGAAATGGGGCATGTGTCACGTATTCATGGTTTTTTTGGTTTGTACCTGCGTTTACCACTGCTGCTTGTGCTTTGTTATCGTTTTGTCTCATTTACCTATAAAACGATAACTCAAAGCCATTGTTCAAGTTTGACCATCTTCCTGCCCACGGCAGACTATTTGTGAAATTAGTTTTATCCATATGCCCAAAAGACTAGGTTCTTAATACCTGTTGGACATTGCTGATATGTTCTCAAAGTGAATTGAGGCATTTGCACCCAAAAAAGATGATGGTAGGAGATTTGATAAGAGCCTGATGTGAGATGCCATCCTTATATTTGATGACCCTGGTTCTGTTGGTAGTGATGGGGCATACATTTCACTACAGCTGTTTAATAGACTATTTGTAAAGCTCTTTCTATCTCCTGGCGACATCATATTCCTTATCAGCCACAAATCTTGAATATGGTGGAAAATAGTCTTTACCAGAATCTTGCAAGAGACAGGTTTGCCTTGGCCCGACGCATTACCTTCGCTTTATTTCTATTGGGAATCAGTTTAATCTTTAAACACTTCTCACCCCTTTTGAGGTTTTAACGGGTAGACCTATGCCTACTGCAACTGGGCATCCTGTGCTGCCAGTTGACGTCATCCTGTTTCTGACGCAAGAGTCTTATTTGATTATACTGGTGCTCCCGAGATGGAAAGGTCCATTCATTATCCTTTTGGTGACCCGAGCAGCTCTCAAAGTCATGGGGAAAGCAGAATGGACCAATGCCGCTCATTGCAAGAGAGCTCCACCTCAAGGAAAAAATCTTTTGACTACGTCTTCATTACCTATGCAACCAAAGACCACAGGTATTTTCAATTTATTTTGTTTGCCGTTCTTTTACTATTGTTTTGTTTGCTTTCTTGATGATGCTCTTATTTGTTTGGAGTCTTTGATGTGACCAAGTGGACCCTGCGAAGAGAAAACTCTATTTTAATACTTTCCTTTATATGACATATGTTTTTTTTTGTGTACAGAATGTCAGCCAATCTGGATGTTGGGTGTTCACTCAAATTCTGTTCCATTCCAAAGATGGAATTCCCTTCAGGGCGTTCCCTTTGAATGAATCTGACACTGCTGAATGGTGGTTACATCAAAGTGATTCTGCTGCTGCTATGATTTTTTTTGGATTCCCCCAACTTCCTAAAAATGTTTGGTGCTTCTTCCACTTATGCGGATAAAACCCGCCTACAGTGGTGATCCGGGGATATGCGATGGGCACTTTTAAAGGCTGGTTCCAGCCTCTGTATAATCTATCATGTATACCCCAGTTTCGACTCCTCACAAACATCACATCCACGACTGCACCTTGACCAAGTATTTGCATTAACAGGAAACACCCTTTGAAGTGGCAGCCTGAGTTCAGTAAATACCTTCACTCAATCCTCCATTCAACATCTGATTTTCCATCTACTATGGATGGCAGCACACTTATTCTCACTGTTCCTAACAGGACTGTCCTTAATAATCTTTCACCACCTTTTGCTCTGGTGTGGAAAGTGATCTTTTGTTCGCTTTCAATGGCACTAAATTTGTTTCTGGTCAGAAGGCCTACACCTGACTACCAGTCTCCAGGGTTGGCTGCTGCAATCTAGGGTATGTTGTCCCTTTCCTTTGACACTCCCACACTTCACCGTTTGAGAGTCCGATGCCTCGGACGAAAATATTACTTCCTATTTTTCAACATATTTTGACTACTTTTGTGTCTTCCCTATGGCACCCTTCAACTTGTGGTTCAAGGTCGAAGATTGCCAGGTGTTTGGAGGAGATTTCAAAGGCCACTTCTTCAGCTTTTGATTGCCGAAATGAAGAGATGATAATTATCCGTACGGTGGCCATTCAGAATCGCATGGCCCTTGATGATCTTTTAGCTATAAAAGGGAGCACTTGTACCCCTGATTCTCGTGAAAGCATTGCAAACATACCTGTACATATTCGCAGGGTAGCGTACTCTCTTCGTGATGTAAGCCCATATTTGGATATTTGGACTTGTGTGGATAGTTTATTTGGCTCTAGATCTTTCACACGTTTACAGGGCCTTGTGATTCTAATTGCAATTTCACTTCTGTTTTCCCTTGTCATTGTTTAATCTAAACGATGCCCTAGGATACAGTGAGGACTGCAGATGCTGGAGATCAGAGCTTAAAAATGTGTTGCTGGAAACGCGCAGCGTGTCAGGCAGAATCAAACGAGCAGGAAAATCGACGTTTCGCGCATAAGCCCGTCTTCAGGAATGAAGACGGGCTTATGCGTGAAAGATCGATTCTCCTGCTCCTTTGATGCTGCCTGACTCGCTGTGCTTTTTCAGCAACACATTTTGAAGCTCTAAACGATGCCCTGCCGTTTTGGGCACGACTGGCACCGTCTTCCCCTGTTTCTTCCAAGTTTGTACATTTTTCTGTCTCTAATGTATCCACGACATTTTATGAAATGTCTGATTCTATCAGTTGTGAAATCCCTTCCTCTGATAATTACCTGAATGACTATGAACCCTCATCACCTGACAACCCCCTGGGACAGGTAATGTTCCTCCTTTTGCCAATTCTACTGAACTGTCACTCTGATTTGGTGAAAAGAAAAAAAAGGAAGGATTTGTGGCAGATCTGTTATAACCCAAGCAGACATTTTGTGAAATATGGACAGCCTAGAATTCATTCTAATATTCATGTTTGTGTCTGCTTGTACCTTCCGGGCTCAATGAGGTGGCTGACCTTGGAGCTGGACAAGCACCTGATAGTGAATTCTTTCCAACATGGGAACGATGTTCTTTAACAAGAATCTTTTTTTCCACTAATTGTTCATCAACTACTAACCAGCACTGTCCAGACATCTACATGATTGGGCCTTGTGCTTCATTATGATTCAATTAACAGTTTGCTAATAGCTAAATGATTATAACCTATGTGACCACACAACACTCTGGTCCTCATCGGAGTGACTTGTGGCCTGTGACCATCGTGGTCGACTTATGCCCAGTGAGCTCTTGGATAAACAGACAACTCAAGGCTTGTGGGGCCTGACTCATTTTCCTTAATTTAGATCCATACGATGACTCTTAGATTGATTATTTTTGCTCTGATCTCCAAACGTATGCATAGTTGTCGTGCGTAACTCGACCTATTTCTGTTCAGTGTTTGTGCACTGCCTATAAGACACAGGCAAAAATGCCCCACCGCAATGCTCTCCATTGTTCAGAGGAGTGCAGCTCTAACAAGACCGAAGAAGCTCGAATCTAATCCATGGCAAAGTCGGCCCATTTGATGAGCATTGAGCATTCAATCCACCAGCAACAATATTCAATTTCTTTGTTAGCCATGCACACTGGGAACTGCAGCGTTATTAACAAATTTCACTGCAGCAATGGACAAGGTGACTTTGACCAGAAAGTCCAGTCTCCACAGGTAATGAGAAAAGGACATGAGAAAAACAAAAGAGCATCGACCATTTATCCCGTTGAGCCAGTTCTGTCACGCAATGAGATGATCTGTTGTCAAACTCCTCATTTCTACCTTTGTCCTATTCTCCCAATCTCGCTTAACAAATAATCACAATAAAAGACAATCTTCAATATACATTATCAAATAATCTAGCGTCAACAGCCGTTTAAGGAAAATCACTCTGAACAACTCCATACTTTCTGCTCAGAGGAGCATTATGACATTTCTCCTGAACAATCTGGTCCTATTTTCTTCAAGTAATCTCCCATTATTATGGAATCTCCAAAAAGTTGAAAATGTTTATGTTCGTCTGTTCTTGGTTTTCTATTCAAAGCTTGAAGACTTTACTTGCACCATCCCTTAACATTCAAACTTCGAAAGACAGTAAGCTTAATTTGTATTATTTCTGATAATACCAGAACCGTGAGTGCATCTGTCTGTGTTAAAATCAATAAGATCGAAGTCAATTTAATGGACATGGCGATGAGACGCTCATCATAGAATACCTATGTAGAAGTAAGCCATTCGGCCAATATAATCCATGCTATAGAGCTGAAGATTATGCAAACCATGCACTCTCCCGATCATATTCTTGTCATCCTGCATTCCAACGGCAGTCCACTGAAACTCGACATCTTTGTACTCTGGGAGATAACTTATGCAGACACAAGGTGAATGCACAAACCCCACATATACAATCGACCGAGTCTGAAATCCAGCCATGGTCCCCGGGTCTGTACAACAGCAGGGTACATACAGAGGCACTGTGCTGCCGAATGGAAGGCAAATAAGTAATGGCGTATTTGGAAATAGAAACATTCTGACAGGAAAAGGAGACAGAATGATAATATTGAAAAGGATTCCACGAGTACTTAGGAACAAACAAATTGAACCAGTACCATTGAGAGATTGAAGTTCAAAGTGGCTGAGAGATATTCTGCACGTGAAACACTCTGATATCATTGCATGTCAGGTCCAGAGAAATGTCCTCAAACACAAGGAGAACAGATAAGAAAGTTTAGAGCTGGATTCTACACAGTATTTCTATTTCAATTAACTTACATCACCCTTCTCCATTGTAGATCAGGTTATTTGATGAGTATAATTCCGAGCAGCAATTAGTCGACTTTCGGATAATGTTTCAAGTGCTTCATTCTAGCTCTGCAGCACGTATTTCAAAAGTAATACTGATTTAATCAGGCAACCTCAAGTCCAGTGAGCTCACCTCAGTAATAGGGAGGCTTATACAAAAAATGCCTTGCATGTTAGGGAGGAATGACTGATTTTTCACGATAGCAATGTCATTTAATCAATTCTAAATGGAAACTTACAGTGTAAAAATGCTTCACATGATGCGTGTTTTCAATGTTGTTATCGATATGAGAATTCCTTCAAGTTGAATTCACCAAAATCGGTTTTCTGATTTCTGTCCTTTTTGACATGTACTGATGTCCAAATATTGCTCTGCACATCACTACCTCAAAACTTGACCTGATGGGCAAACCAAAATTTGCGTGAATTATCTAGAGGGGAGGTAAGAGTACCGAATGGATATCGGAGCTGATGCAGATGAATTCAGAGTGAAATGATCTCAATTAATTTTGTTGAAGTATTTCAACATTCCTGGAATATTAAACCCAGCATGTTAATTGGAAAAAGACGATGGTAAACAGGCACAGGGTTTATGTCGATGGGGTTTATTTGATTTGCTATGACAGATTGGGATCACAGCCCATGGAGTGTACTGCACATCCGCCTTTAACTAAATGAAAGTAGAATGGTAAATAAATCAAGTTATGCCATATTTCAATAATGCTTACTTTGACCGAAGAGTATATAATCTGCAGTTCTGGTCCCGGTGTCGTTGGGAGACAGCAAAATCAGTAAGTGTTTAAATAAATTCATCACGCTGGTTCTGTGGAGGGCAAGTTAAATCCTAGGTGGTGAAAATGCCTCGCTTGACAGAAGTGGAGGATATGACTTCAAATCAATTCACAAGAGTAAGCATTTAGAAATGATGTCAAAATTATTACACATGGAAGAACAGAACATGATCTCAAATGGCTTTCCAGGAAGTGTAACCATTGCAGCTGATATAAAGGCAGGTGAAAGCAAATGTAATACAGATACGAAATGTGCAGACTTGCGGACAGAAATGATAAGAAAACAATGAAACCCTGAGCAACGTTTCAGATGACCTTCCCTATCCGACGTCAACATTGGTCAAATTGACTGAATAACAGCCTTTGATCTGATCACTGTCGGATTCTATATTCGGATTTACGTCCTCCAGTAACATTCTTGTTATCCTGTCAACAGGACATTTCCAGTAGCGAGGGGCCGCCATCGCTCATGCTAATTCTGTGTGTTAACTGCATCGGGTGCGCGTGTTTTGTTAATGTTCTCAGAAAAGGGAACTAGTACTGCTTATTCCTCACTCTGTTGTCACTGCATATCATCATAGATTCACAGTGTTATACAGCACGGAAAAAACACTCTTCAGACCAACCAGTCCGTTCCGAACATAATTCCAAACTGAACTGGTCCCATCTGTCAGCTCCAGACCCAATCTCTTCCAAACTTTTCTATTCTTGTATTTATGCAAATATCATTTAAACGTTGTAATTGTGTTTCTAAACAAACGCCATGTAACATATCCATTGCCAAAGGAACATCCTGCTGAACACAACCTGATCACTATGGGAATGAGATCCAAAATTGACCCACATTTGCTGCTGATAATTGACCTCAGGAGTACGTTTGCTTCACCAGGTGGAGTTAACCACAGCCACCTCCCACTGAATGTCCCATAATGTGAAATGAAATGAACAACAATTCTAAAGTCCCGATGCTTCAGTTATTTACATCGTCTTATTAATTGGCAAAAGGAAGAAAAGGGATATTTAAGCATATTCGTTAAATGTCTTCTGAACTTTGACTGGATAACACCATAAACACAAGTGTTTGTGCAGCAGCCCGAGGTTTGCAGAATGAAGCTCAGCTCAAGTACAAAGTAGTGTATGTCTTTGGTGTTATATCCCAGATTTGCTATCCGTTTCCACAAACAAAACAGCGTCGTCAACCCACGTAGTAGGATGAAAGTTCCTGAGATAACGAACAAGAAAATAATAAATTTCCTTCGGCTCTCCCTCTCTGAACCTCCATGACACTCACCAATTCTCTGAGACTGAAGCCTCTTGCGGGCTTGACTGCTCATTAAAACCTGTCTGATGGTGAAAACATTGAACAGCACAATGAGAACAAATGGAACGGCCAGTGAGAAGGTATGATGCAAGAACTCGATTGCTGTCCAGACCAGAGACAATTGAACTTCCTCAGTCATGATACAAAACCATGGGGTGTTCCACATTCTGTAGAATCCAGTTAACATAAAATACCAGCTGGTGTTTTTTAGACAGCATAATACTCCAAGTGTCCCAAGAACCAGGTGTGCTGTTTTTATGGTGCAATATTTACTTTTCCACTTCTTGGTACAGATGGTCACAAATCGATCAAAAGTAAAAGCGACAGTGAACCAGACAGATGTATCTGTGGCAGCATTTAATAGTGCAGCGTGTATATTACACATGGGAATGGTCCGTATGAAACGAAATTTATTTCTATAAAGCAATACAGTGTGCCTTAGGATTAGATCGAAAATAACAACAAGTATGTCCGCCACTGCCATGGCCACCATGTATCGTGTGACACATTTGGAGAGACGACAGTCTTGACGACTCAGTATCATGATCGCCATGATGTTAACTATGACGTGGAAATAAATACAAAAAAAATTGTATGTTAGATTTATGTGAACGTTAAATCACAGTATTGAGATCTATAAACGTGGTACTGCTTCCTCTGGTGCATTGAAGTGAATATATTTAGACATTTTCTAAAACAAAATGAAGTGTGTTAGGGTGTAACACAGGAAATGTTCAATTTTCAGCACAGAGGCACACTGATTTTACTTGAAGCACACCTTGAACTTCTAAGCCCCAGAGCACACTTCAGACAGAGTTTGTCTCTTAGCATTCCCAACAGAATGCATCATCTTTAATGGTGAACGGATAAAAGTTGGGGATACCGACGAGCCAAACAGTGGTTGGCAGACAGCTCCCCATTTTGGGTCTTAATGCGGAAGCATGCAAGGCTCTGGAAGCAAGGATATTTATATTTTTATAAAATGCATTATTATGAGCCAAAGCATATAAGCGCCTACTTTGGTATCAGGGATCGAATATTTTTTGTTAGATATTATGGGAGATATGAAAAAATTCCATGACCCTACCTTATGGCTGGTAAAAAAATGTGAGACATATGACAGAGTGTCAGCACTTACGTACTGAGTGCCCAGAATAATTTGGAGGTTGTTTAGAGTCGTACAGTCATACATAATCACAACAAAGAAAAGGCCCTTTAGTCAATTGCGTCTGTATAGAGCATGAACAATCCACTTCAATGTCTCGACTCCCCTCCTCATCCCCAAATTCACAATACTCGGGGAGAATTTCAGAAACTTTGCTGACGCCCTCAGCATGGAATGCGGTAAGATGGTTGTGCGCAACACACTTTATTCTTTCTAGCTGAAAGAACACGTTTGTTTTGGATATCGAATGGTAAGGCTGGGAAAGTTACCATCCAGATATATCAGCAGAAGCAATACAAGGCGATTATATTAACTGAGCAATTCTTGCATTAAATTGTGAATTTCAGGCATGAATATAACGGTAACATTGCCCAGATGGTAGGCAGCAGATGATGTTCAAAGCAGAAGCAGAATTTTAAAGATCAAATAAAGGCAAGATAATTTATTTAGCCAATTCCTGTGAGGTCGTGAAAATGATCCCAGAAAGAAAAACATGGTGAGAACACTCTATCCTTATCATTGAGCTTTTGAGCTATGCGTTATGCTCATTTCAGGAGCTACAGTTCCATTTCTTTATTTTGCTTTGGAAAAAAGATGCAGAGCAGTTTAAACCCGTCTTGAGCGCACTGATCAGGTCATATGACTTCCTAGGACATTTCAAACAGCAGCAGCTCGAAAAGGATGTAAATCGCTTCCACTAACACTGCCGAAGCCACATTAAGTCAGAAGACAATCGCTAATACATCTCCAAATAGAGCGATACTGAGTAAATATTCAATGCTTGGTCTAAAACATTGCAAATAACGTGCCTGCCACTAAAATGGCAGGCTCTGATCATGTCAATTTAGAGAAGATTAAACACTCCTTCAGGTTCACTGTTATCATGCCTGATTTCCTTATTAGCAAAGTCCCGGGAGGTTACCAGTGAACAGACACAAAACTGACGTAGCCATATGCATGCAGGAACTGATCAGAAGCTAAGAATCCAACATACGTCTTATCTTACCCCCAAATTTGTTGATCATCAACAAGGCACAAGCCGATAGTGTGATTCGTTCTGACTAAGATCACTGAAATCGAAATGGGATATGTTTTTTGCTTTCCGTAGCCATTGTCAAATGTAATGAATTTCTCCAACATAATCTCTTTTTGTTTCAGATTTTCTGCATTCACAGATCTTTGCTTCATTATATAATGGGATAGCCCCCAATATGTCGGTTGTTTGCAGCTCTAATAACGTTAAAAAAAAGCTTGACACTATCTAAGATAAAGTAGCCAGCTGGAGTAACAGCAAATCCACAGTGCATACACTGCCTAGAATGCTCATATCTAATAGCACCAGTGTGGTCTACATGATAAATTGGATATACTCAGAAATCGCATTGCTCAACGCCTTCTATTTGCATGAACGTAACCATTTAGAATAGCAAGAGCCGACATAAATAAGAAACATGCCATCTTCTTAATCCTCACCATGCCAGGCATTATGCGGATTTCCAACTGCATCAGCATTCGTTCTGTGAGTTTAGGTCAATGGCCTATAATTCCTTCCATACTTGTGCTCTGAATGTGTTGGTGGCACACGGATTGCACAGTTCCAGAAGCTCTGTCATCGTCAAATTCTCAGGGACAACGGGAGATGGATAATAGATGTTTCCCCAACCATTTAGACGGAACTAAAGTTCAATAAAGCTTGCAAGAAGGTTTCACCTTACATTGGACTATTTCCCCACCAACTTAAGTGCATGGACAGCTGAGCATAAGCTGCGTGGACAATTACAATCATTTTACAGAAACCTTACTGAAAAAATAGTTTACAAGAATGATAGACGCTTTTCAATATGAAACAACATCTGTATCTATGGCTTCCAGAACACGCTGGATCGTCTCGTAGATTCTGAATTTGATAGCAGTGCATTCAATGGTAGTGACATTGACGAAACTCATTGTCAGCATTAAATGCAGAAGCTGGTTAAATACTTTAAGCAGAACAAATATTATTGAGAGAGCTAAGATTCAGAATTTTCTTTTAAAAATGAGGATGGTCTGAGTAAAATTAGCAATGTGATTAATAAGGAAAGGAAAAGCAGCAGAATTTAGGAGGTGGCAGACAGTTTGGTAAAATAAACAAAGACATGATAGAATACATGAAATACTGTGAGATGTGAAGAGATGTTTTACTGAATGTTACACTGAAGCTGCACAATATATGCTAACATGCAAAGATTTACACTGAGATCTCCAATATGGGTAAGCTGCGCCTATGTATCTGCTGTATTAAAATCTTTTGCAGAAATTAGTCCTCTGAAAAACATGGAATGAATGAGCTCTGAACATAGGTAAAATTATGGACGAAATAATTAGAATTAGTAATTGAATTAATATTATTTCAGGGTTGCTGTGATGGAGTGGTAAGGTACCAGCCTTGGACTCAGGACACCCGCATTCAAATCTCAACGCCACCATGGGTATATGAGCTGCTTGGTAAGAAATATCTGAATGAATTCAACCCAGGGATTGAGAGTTCACGGTTAGGCATTGAATCATGAGTAAATTTCAGTCTTTGTGCAGCGAAAAGCTGCTTTATTTAAAAAACAAGAACAATTGCAGAGGAATGGGCAGAATTACAAGTCTACCGTCTTAAATCAAAGTCAAAGTTGATTACGGTGACTTACCAGGGACACCAACAAACACCAATATTGGATAATATCCTGCTTGGATAATCCGAAGTATTTAATAGATTCGCCAACTGATTGGAGTTTGTTCATAGCGTGTAGACAGAACATGAAATGCGTGGTACACGCTTCTGTTGATTGCTGTAACTCACCAACGTGTGGTTGTCAGATTCGAATTCATTGTGGACATACTCCTATTCTCTGCTCTTAGAATATGATCTGTTTCTGTAAATGATGTAGATCCTGATCAATTCTGAAAAGATTCAATCCTGTTGCATGAAGACTTATTCCATTGACATAACATACCAACGTTTTACTCTCAGATCGTGAACTGTCCTAGTCCTCTCCCAAGATTCACAGTTTGCTGCTTGCTCGAAGTGATGATTCATTGAGAGGATTTGTTATTTATATAATTTGCAAAGCCTCCAGTGTGTCAATTATCGGTCTTGGAGGCAGATGGTAAAGCCTATAGTGTGACAATTAGCATCCTGGAGGTTAACATGTTTCGCGTTTGAATAAACATTTTCAGTTAATTACTTGTACTCCAATGCCCATTGTGCCACGACGATGCTGTATAATCTTGAAAAGACATAAAGAGGTTTTATGAAGATTCGACAGGGTAGAGTGGTGCGTAAGGCTGAGGCACTGTCCCCAGCGATTCAAACACTCATAAGTTTTGACTCGAGACAGATGTATCAGTAATCAGTCATGATAAATGCAGTTTAAATAAGGCCGAAGGAACAAAACACGATACTGAATCATATTATCACTCCAACTTAAGTGTTGTGGTACATCCAGATATAAATTCTGAACATTGCATCGTTTTGGTTTTGAATAATATTGAATGACCAGGGCGTGGCATGGGGATGTGCCAGCAGGAATAAGTAAACGTGAGATTGTGACTCACTGAAATCGTTTTCTAACGGTGTTGTTTGATATTATAAATGATGGCTTCTAAAAAAAATGGGTCAAATGAACCAGTCAGATCATGACGTTATAACAAACATGAAGACACTTAAATGTGATTTTACATGGGACTTTTGCTAGCTCTTCGAATGAAATTATCCCTGATATGATTGTGACCCAACTAGATTATACTGCCATTCGTAAAGATATCACTTGAATTCCTTGAATACCAAAGGTCAGTCCTATTCAGGATTGAATGAAATCAATAACAAAACATTACCACTGTCAATGTAAGAATATGCTGAAGACAATCAATAACCATAATACGAAAATGGTGGGAATAAAAATCTATCATTTAGCCCATCGTGCCATCTCCAAAATTTGAGAAAACACAGTTGATAATTAGTGCCAAATTCCAAAGAGTCATCGTCTTACTCAAGACAATCTATTTCATCGCATATTTATGTGATCTGCCTTTGGGTTCCTTATTTTGAGACGGTGTTGCTAAATCTTGACCTTGTGGCACCGTCAAGACCATTTCTAAAATCGATGATTCCTCTGAAACAACGAAAGCAACGTTGTGCAAATGATTGTCAATTTTGTTCATATCTGTATATAGAATAATCTCAACGCACCTTCGAGTCACGAGAAAAGCAAACAATAAACGCAGAGCTGAATTAGGGAACGTTTCGAAATATAGTAAAATATGCGACATTTTCTTTGTTTAGAATTGGGAACTGCTGGCACGGCCTCTAAAGAAAGAGTGCAGCCATGCTAAATATGATGAGATAAGTTTCTACATTGTTTAGTATTTTAAAAATTCATATTTTTTTTGTTTCCTGTCTCGAGTTTACTTGCGTAGGTGGTGGTGAGTAATCTTCTTGAACTGCTGCGTTCCAACTGCTGTGGGCTAACACATAATTCCACGATGGAGGGAATTCCAGGATGCTGACACAGGAACATTGAAAGAATGGCGATGAAGCAATGACCGTGAGTGGCTTGAGGGTAACGTGAAGTTGGCGGTGTTCTCATGCTTCTATTGCTGTCACCTTTCTCGATGAAAGTGGTCGTGGGTTTGGAACCTCCTCTCTGATGATATTTTGTGAATTTCTGAAGTAAACCTTGGAGGTTTTAGAGACTGTTGCTCCTGAGTCTTGTTGGAGCTACATTCATCAAGGCAAGTTGGGAGTATTCCAAGAAATCCTGCCTTGGAACTTGTAGATTGTGGACATGAACTGCCGAATCAGAAGGCGAGTTACACATCACAGTATTTGGACCATCAGACCTACACTGGTATTCACTGCATTTATGTGGTGAGATCACTTGCGGTTCTGGTTAATGATTGGTGCAGGATGTTGATAATAGGTGATTCAGTGATGGTAGCATCATTGAATGCCAATAAGTGGTGATTAAATCGACTCATATTGCTGAATGTCATAACGTGGCATTTGTGTGGCAAGTGTGTTACTTGTTATTTGTCCGCCCAAGCCTCAATATTGTCCAGACCTTGCTGCCTTTGAACGTGAACAGTGTCGGTATCGGAGGAGTTGTGAATGGTGCTGAACATTGAGCAGTCATCAGCATCCATTCCCACTTCTGACCTTATGGTGAAGGGAAGGTCATTGATGAAGCAGCTGTAGATGCTTATGTCGAGAACCCTACCCTGACGAATTACAGCACAGATATAATGGAACTGGGATGACTGGCCTCCAACAACAACGATCATTGTCCTCTTTCCCCCAATATGACGCTAAGCAACGGCAAGTTTACCGTTGACTCCCATTGATTCCAGTTTTGGTCACGCTCCTTGATGCTATACTCGATTGAATGTCGGATTTATGTCAAGGGCTGATGTCCCCTCACCTCTAGAATTAAACTGTTCGGTCAATTTTTGAACCAGGTCTGCAACGAGGTCAGGAACTGCGGGACCCTGGTAGAACCCAAACTATGCTCCAGTAACCAGGTTGTTGCTGATCAGGTGTGACAGGATTGCACTGCTGATGAAAACCTATACCACTTTATTAATGGTCGACAATAGACTGATGGGGTGTTAATTAGCCCAGGTTTGATTTGTACTGCTCCTCATGCGCTGAACGTACCTGGGCGAGTTTCCACATTGTGGGGTAAAAGGATGTTATTTCTGTTGGAACCACTAGATTAGGATAGGGTTTTTTGAGGAACGACTCCCTGTCCCATGAATCTGGTCGAAATTTTATGATATTTTTCTGCAGCGCAATGTAGAAGATGTGAACCACTGCAAAAGTTCAGAATAGGTGAACTGATTTTCTGAATCCGATGTGCATAATAGGACTTTGACTGAGTTGTACAATATAGTAACAAACTAAGAAAACAAAAGGATGCAACCTAGACGGCCAAGTACACTGCAATATTGGTCATGCACAAACCGAAAATCATAACGAGTCTTATTTAATACTTGTGATAAAGAGACGTAGATGATGAAGTTCAGATCAAGGAAGCTAAACGAAACAAGATCATTCCTTTTCGGACTGATAACTAACTTTGAGAATGTTGGTCAAGACCAGCATAATCGATTAGAATGAAATTGGTAAAATATAATGAAAAGAAATACCCATGATCCGTAAATTGGGATATTTCACTACTGTCATCGTGATTTGTGTGCACACCAGTCGTAAGCAGATTCTATTTTGAATTTCACACGATTCTATGAAACATGTGGTCTATGAACCATTTCCGTTAACTGGGTAATGGCATGTACGGCAAGTTTAATTAATTAATATGAGCAGTTCAAGCTCCAGGAAATCGACCATTCGTAAGTTCCGTTAGGAATGTCTTGAATTTTCTTCGATGTTTAAGACATCTATTACTTATCATTCAGGATAATATGGGCATGACGAGATGAATAAACATTGTACACTTGGATATGGTGAACCATCTTCTGAACATCTGAAGTGTCGAATAGCTACCGTCATTCAGCTGTTTGGAATTATTTGACAAGCAATTTGCAAACTGAGAGAGGCAGAACAAGGAAATATTTAATATTTTGGAAATATCTGTAAATTGGATGGATATTGTGCATGTTGTTAGTTCAAGATGAAGATTCAGTGCAGCATGATTGGATCTGATCTATTTGTTGGGTTCTCTTATTTCTACAATTAGCATGTTACACACAATGTGTGAAATGCAAATACCAGTGAATTATATCTTACACAAATTGTGATTTACATTCTGCACTACACAGTGCATCTTCTCTCATGCCTTGATTTATTTTGTTCACATAAAAACACAGTTGATTTTCCGCGCATCCACAAGAGTGCCATTCATTCCTTTTTGGATTGATTGGTTCATTTTTTTGTGGGGCTACCCAACTACAGTGAGTACTGAATATTGAAGTTGCAGACCCAGTGCGTATCCATTTGCATCAGTTCTTCCTCAATTTCGAGATTAACTGGATGTTCTCGAATTGAGTAGGAAAACCTTGCAGGCAATACACTAAACTGAGACAAAGGGAATGTATTTCAATGTAATTCGCACAGTAGACACCATTCATCAGGCAGTTTTCTTGCCAATTCTTGGCCTGTTTTCACCAGATGTCATGTTGTAATTCAGCCATTGAAATGCACAGCACATGTGAAAAATGTTGTCTTGGACCACCTGGTTGCATCAACCATAGAGCAGCACCCGATTTTCTGATCCCATTTTAATGTATTTGACATATCACCTTTTTTCGGCTTGGCATCACAGGTGCACGTGAAAATGCACAGTGAGTAATCTGAGTGTTTCTAACCTAAGCACACATAGAAGCAATAATTGCAACCCGACCACAACCTCCTGATTGATGTTTCAGACCTCACATACCCACAGGATCTCCTGCACATTCGTTGGAACTCTATCCACTAGTCATTTAACAACATCAAGCGGAAGGGCTTCTTCTTTTCCACCCTTGCAATGTCCATCATAACCGGATGCATCTCATCATTTCACCACTCAATCTCTCCTGCACCAAGGAAACTAACTCCAGTCTGTCCAATGTATCTACATAACTGAAACACTCCGGCAAGATCCTCCAAAAACCCTTTCAGCGTTCTGTCCTTTTGAATGACGTCTTTCCTCTAAGTTGGATTACAGAACTGCAATCAATACGATAACTGTGGCTTAATCAACTATTTTTACAATTTCAGCTGAAACCCTCTTCTCTTAAAATGTATCTATCAGCTGCAAATTTCAAATATTCCATTTGAATTCTTATCCCGTTCGGCAACCTGTTAAAGAGTCATATAGCACAGAAACAGATCATTGGTCTAATTCCGCCACGCTGACCTTGTTCTCAAACTAAAGTAGTTCACCTTTTCCGCGCCTGGCCCATATCCTCAAAACTTTGCTAAACATGTACCCGTGCAAATTTGAATTTATAAATGTTCCTGCATCTGGCGCCTCCTCTGGCAAATCACTCATTAGAACATAAGAACATGAGAAATCGGAGCAGGACTAGTCCATCTCATCCTTCGAGCCTGCTCTGCCATTCAATAATGTTATGGTTGCTACTTCTGTAGCCTTAGCTCCACTTAACCATCCACTCATTAAAACACGTAAAACACTTATTGTTCAAAAAATCTTGAGCCTAGCTTTAAATACATTTAGTGAGGAGGACTCAAATATTTCACTGGGCGTGGAATTCCACAAATTCGCAGCCCTCTGGGTGAAAAGGTTCCTTCACAATTCGGAGAAAATTGTTCTTCCCCCTAATCTTGAGGCTCTGTCATCTTGTCCTCCTTTCACCCACCAGTGGAAACTTTCTTTGTACTTATGTCTTGCACATTCCCTTCATATGTCTCTGTAAGAATCCGCATCATTCTTCTAAAATTCACAGAATCTAATCCCAGTCGAGATGTGGTGCTGGAAAATCACAGCAGGTCCGGCAGCATCCAATGAGCAGTAGAATCAATGTTTTGCACATATGCCCTACGTCAGGAATGAAACTTGTGGGCTGGAGGTGTTGAGAGATAAATTGGAGCGATGGCGTTGGGTGAAGGTAGCTGGTAACGCAAGAGGTAGATGAAGGTGGTAGTGAGATGATAGATCATAGAGGAGACTGGAATGGATAATTGGAAAGACAATGAACAGCATAAGAAGTTTGGACCGATTTCGAGGATTTGGAACGGGATAAGTTGGGGGAGGGAAATACGTAAACTGGTGAAATCCACATTAATGCTGTGTGATTGCAGAGTCCCAAGGCGGAAGATGAGTAGTTCTACTTCAGGCGTCGGGTGGTTAGGATTTAGCAATGGAGCGGCTCCAGGTCCTGCATGTTCTTGGTTAAGTGGGAGGGGGAGCTAAAATGGTCAGCCACGGAGCAGTGGTATTTGTTTGTGCGTGTGTACCTGAAATTTTATCCATAATGATCCGCAAATTGGCGTTAGGTCTCCTTGTTTTAGATTAGACCTTACCTTGTGCAACGGATGCAGTAGATGACATTAGTGGAGATCCAGGCACATTTCTGCCAGGCATGGAAGCACCTTTCCCAGATACCTTGCATCCAACCTTATCTTTGTCCCATTAATGTCTCAGCTCCCTGGCCCACAAGCCTCATTTCTGATGCAGTAATAAAGCCTAAAATGTGGATTCTTCTGCTACACAGATGTTGGCTGACGTGCCGTGATTTTCAGCACTATAATCTCGACTCTGACCGCCAGCATCTGCAGTCCTCACTTTCTCCTCGATTCGAATCCCAATCCATTGAGTTTCTCCTCATACGAAAACCCTCTCAAATTAGGAATTAACATAGTCACCTTCCCCGGCATCCCATCTAGTGTGAGATTATCCTTCCTCAAGTAAGGAGAACGAAACTGCACACCGTCATGCAGGTTTGGCCTTACCAGCACACTTTACAGCTGCAACGTGAGCTGCCCTGTTGTTAAACTCCATCCCTTTAGCAATGATGGAAATAGACGACTACACATTTATGAACGTTGCTCTCCATTTGACTAATCATTTGAACCAACAGTGACTGTCTACAACATTTCGCACTCCTCTGCACATTTTGCTCGACCACTCATCTTCGTCACCTGCACACTTTTACAAACTACACGTGCTTACCAACTTCAACACATCTATTTAAATTGTGAATAATTACGGTCCCAGCACTGATCCTAGCAGTGACAATGTTGGTCACTGATCTAGTCCCTGATCAGTGACAAGAAAACCTGTGATGGGAGGATGAGAAATGTTACTTGTACTGGCATGGGTAATGGGTAAAAGTTCAAATTAGATCAGGGCGTAGATGCTTGATGAATGAGTGGGAAAGTCGAGGTCAGTAGTAGCGAGCTGATACTTGCGTAGGAAACCATAGGTCTGTGAACACAGTGATGATAGCTGAACGGGACAGTGTAGGTCAATACGCATAGTGGTGAGAGGTGACCGGAACAGCCTGGATCAATGATTATAGATCTGATACGTGTGCGGGATAGCCGGAGTTAGTGAATGCAGATATGAGGTTTGAACGTAACACGAAGGTCAATGAGCACAGGTTTAATCGCTGAAAACGACAGTGCATGTCAACGAGTGTCGCAGTGATGTATGAACAGGCCCTGAGCAGTCAGTGCAGATGGAGTGCAGGCAATCAGTGACAATGTTGGTCACTGACGTCAACGTAATGTATGACCAGGAGAAAGTATAATTAATGAATAAAAATGTGATGCGTCAAAGAGACAGTGTAAGTCAGTGTGTTATGATGTGATGAGTGCATGAGGCAGTGTTGGTGAGTGTGCACAGAGTGTTTGGTGAATGTGGCAGTGAAGCACATGAGTACAGTTCTGATAAGTGAGCAGAAGAGAATATGCCAGTAAGTACACGTGCGAGGTGGGAATAGGCAGTCTTGGTCTTCGATTTCAAAGGTGATAGCTCAACAGTACAGTGTCGAGCAAATCATGCAATGTTTATTGGGTGAATGTCAGGTGAATTCTGGATAATTCATAAATGAGATGTCGATCATTGCACGCCTGATAGTTGAACGGAACTGTGTCGGTCATAGTGTGAACAATTTACTTGGGGTCAAGACCGTGTCAGTCATTTATTGAGGTGTTCGGTGAAAGGAACAATGTAGATCTTTGAGTATGGGATTGTGGTGAATGTCCGAGTAAAAAGTGAGGTCTGCAGATGCTGGAGATCAGAGCTGAAAATGTGTTGCTGGTTAAAGCACAGCAGGTTAGGCAGCATCCAAGGAACAGGAAATTCGACATTTCGGGCCGGAGCCCGTCATCAGGAATCTTACTGATGAAGGGTTCCGGCCAGAAACGACGAATTTCCTGTTCCTTGGATGCTGCCTAACCTGCTGTGCTTTAACCAGCAACACATTTTCAGTGGTGGTGAATGTGGTATTGTTAACCAGTTAGTAGTGGGGTGATGGGAATTTGTGAATGTGTTGGTCAGTTTTGTCACGAGGGATGGATTGACGTGTCGGTGCAGCTCTGGAAATATACTATTGATGGCTCAGCAAGACAGTGTGAGTCAGTGTACCCAGGCGTGATTGTGATAGCGTATATCACTGGGTAGATGAATGACATGCGATTGAAATGGTACAGTTCAATCATTGCAGGTGTGATAGTTCAAAAAGTTAATGTCTGTAAGTGAGTACCAAGGTAATGGGTAAACGAGGCACTTCTGATTAGAGAGTAGGGAGGTGAAGAGGTCAGTATATATTATTGAAAACAGAGATAATGGGTGAACAGAACAGTGTAGTTCAATTCGTACATGGATGATGAGTGAAAGAGATAGTGTAGGTCAATTTGGACAGAGATGATATGTGATTGGGATATGTTGGATTGATGTGCATGGTTGAATGGAACAATGTAGGTCAGCGTGCACATGGATGACAAGTGAAAAGAACAGTGTAACTTGACGTGCATCGGGATAATGGGGGAAAGTAACAGTTTAGATCATTGGGTTCAAGGTTGATGGAGGATTAGGCAGTTCAGTTCAGTGTTTTGGGTGAACTGATCATCATAGATCAATGAGTAATGGTGTGACTGATGAATGAGCTAATGCGAGTCAGTGTTTAAACGCATGACTGGTGAACGTGACAATGCAGATGAATTTGTTCAAAAGTGATGGTGAAAAGGAAAATGTACGTCAATGAGTATAGTGCCTGATAATTGAGCTGGTCAATGAATACAGCAAAGATTAGTGAGTGGGATAGTATAGGTCAGTATGTCTGTGCAGGGCGACATAGTCGCTCAGTGCTTCGTACTATTGCCTCAAAGTGCCAGTGACCCGGATATAATTTCACCTTTGGGCAACTGTCGTGTGAAGTATTCACATACTTCCTGTGTCTGTGTGGGTTTCGCCTGGGTGCTCCGGTTCCATTCCACAATCCAAATATTTTCAGTTTAGGTGAATCGGCCAAGCTGAATTGCGGTGGCTATTGCGGTGGTTCTAAACAAATCCAGCAGGAGGATGGTAACCAAAATTGTATTTCGAGTATAGAAGAGATTGAGAGTAGGGAGGTCCAAAATCAAGTTTCAGGGATGCAAGGTGGCACCAGAAAGCAAGAAGTTGGTTTGATGTGTCTCGACTTCAACGCCAGACGCATCTGGAATAAGGTGGGTGAACGTGCAGCATGGGTAGGTACCAGAACTTCAATGTGGTGGCTATTTCGCTGACATGGGTAGAGCAGGGACAGGAATGGTTGTTGCGGATTCCAGGATTTAGATGTTTCAGTAAGAACAGAAACGATGGCAAAAGAGGGGAGGTTTGGCGATGTTGGTCTAGGAGAGTATTGCAGTTGCAAGAAGGATGCTTGGGGTCTCGACAACTGAGGTAGTATGGGCTGAGGTTAGAAACAGGAAAGGAGAGTTCACCCTGTTTTCTATATGCCTTCGAATAATTCCAGAGATGTCGATGAAAGGATAGCAAAGATGATTCTCGATAGGAGTGAGAGACCTGGTAGTTGTCATGGGGGACTTCAACTTTCCATATATTGACTGGGAACACGATAGTGCGAGTACTATAGATTTGTCAGTTTTTTTCAATGTGTGTAGGAGGGCTTCTTGACAAACTATTTAGACAGGCCAACAAGGTGCAAAGCCACCTTAGATTTGGTACTGGGTAGTGAGCCCAGCCAGGTGTTAGACTTGGAAGTATGTGAGCATTTTGGTAATAGCGCTCACAATTCTGTTATGTTTAAATGCGTGATAGAAAGGGGTAGGTGTAACTGGGCAAGAGGTACTGCCGTGGAAAGGCAATTAGATCAAATTAGGCAAGATTTAGGAAGCATAGGATGGGGAAGGAAACTGCTGGAGATAGGTACACGACAAAGGTGGAGCGTATTAAAGGAAAAGCTCCTGAGTGTCCTAGATAAGTATGTACCTCTCATGCAGGGAGGAAGCTGTAGAGCACGGGACCCGTGGTTTACAAAGAAAGTGGAATCTCTGGTCAAGAGGAAGAAGAAGGCTTATGTCAGGATGCGATGTGAAGGCTCAGTTTGGACGCTTGGATGTGACAAGGTAGCCAGGAAAGACCTAAAGAGAGAGCTAATAAGAGACAGGAGGAGACATGAGAAGGTGTTGGCGGATAGGATCAGGGTAAATCCTAAGGCTTTCTATAGGTATTTAAGGAATAAAAGAAAGACGAGAGTAAGATAATGGCCAATCAAGGATAGCAGTGGGAACTTTTGTGTGGAGTCAGAGGATATAGGGTAAACACGAAATGAATATGTGTCGCCAGTATTGACTCTAGAAAACGACAATGTTGTTGAGGAGAATACTGTGTACAGTCTAATCAACCAGGTGAGATTGAGGTTCACAAGGAAGAGGTATTAGAAATCCTGCAGAGTGTGAAAATACATAAATTCCCTGGGCCGGATGGGATTTATCCTAAGATCCTGTGGGAAGCCAGGGAGGAGATTACCGAGCCTTTTGACATTGATCTTTAATTCGACATTGTCTACAGGAATGGTGCCAGACGACTGGACGAACAAATGTGGTTCCCCTCTTCAAGAAGGGGAGTAGAGACAATCTTGGTCATTACAGACTAGTGAGCCTTATTTAGTTGTTGATAAAGTGCTCAAAAAGGTTATAAGAGATAGGAATTATAATCATCTATAAAAGAATAATTTGATTAGTGATATGCAGCACGGTTTTGTGCAGGATAGGTTGATCCTCGCCAAACTTATTGAGCTCTTTGAGAAGATGACCAAACAGGTAGACGAGAGTAAACCTGTTGATGTGCTGTGTATTGATTTCAGCAAGGCGTTCGACAAGATTTCCCACAGCAGGCTTTTGTATAAAATGCGGAGAGAAGGGATTGTGGGAGACACAGCAATTTGGACCAGTAATATTCTTGCTGAAAGAAGGATGGTGGTTGATGGGAAATGTTCATCCTGGAGTCCAGTAATTTGTGGTGTACCGCAAGGGTCGGTGTTGGGTCCACTGCTGTTCGTCATTTTTCTAAACGACTTGGATGAGGACGTAGAAGGGTGGGTTATTAAATTTGCAGACGACACTAAGGTCGGTGGAGTTGTGGATAATGACGAAGGATGTTGTAGTTTGCAGAGAGACAGAGATAATCTGCAGAGCTGAGCTGAAGGGTGGCAAATGGAGTTTAATGCGGGCAAGTGTGACGTGATTCATTTTGGTCGGAGTAACCAGAATGCAAAGTACTGGGCAAATGGTAAGATTCTTGGAAGCGTAGATGAGCAGAGAGTTTTCGGTGTCCAGGTGGACAGATCTTTGCCATCCAGGTTTAGAGGGTTGTTAAGAAGGCATACAGTGTTTTAGCTTTTATTGATATAGGGACCGAGTACCGGTACCATGATGTTGTGCTACAGCTGTACAAAACTCTGGTGCGGCCGCACTTGGTGTATCGTGTACAGTTCTGGTCACTGCATCTTTGGAAGCATGTGGAAGCGTTGGAAAGGGTGAAGAGGAGATTTACAAGGATGCTGCCTGGTATAGAAGGGAAGGTCTTATGAGGAAAGGCTGAGGGACTTGAGGCTTTTTCAGTTGGAGAGAAGAAGATTGAGAGGTGACTTAATAGAGACATATAAGTTCATCAGAGTGTTAGATAGTGTGGACAGGGAGAGCCTCTTTCCAGGTATGGTGACGACGAGAACGAGGGGGCTTAGCTTCAAATTGAGGGGTGATAGATATAGGACAGATGTCAGAGATAGTTTCTTTACTCAGAGAGTAGTAACCGTATGGAATGCTTTACCTGCTTATTACCATGTACTATCCTCCCTCAGCTTATGGCTGTGTACTACTGCATGGTGAACAACAATTGGAGGAAGTACAGAAGATGGTAAGGGTTCATCTTATTCGCTGGATGCGGGATTTCAATGTCAATCACCAAGAGTGACTCGGCAACAGTTCGACTGATCGAGCTGATACAGTCTTTATGGACGTAGCTGTATAATGTATCTGCAATTGCGAGCAGATGGAACTAAGCTGTGGAAAAATCATGCTTGACCTCTTTCTAACTAATCTGCTAACCTCAGATGCATCTGTCCATGACAACATCAGTAAGGGTGACAACTACACAGTGCTTACGGAGTTGATGTCCGGCATTTCCATTGAGAATAACCACCATGCTGTTGTGTGGCACTATCACAAGCTGAATCAGAAACTAGAAACAGTTTCCCAAACTCAAAATTGGACATTTACGAGGCGCTGTGGGCCATTAGTAGCAGCAGAATAGTATTCCAGAACCACTGAAACGTCATGGCCGAGAATATCAACCACTGAACAATTGCAAATAAGCCAGGTGATCAAATCTGATTAAATACAGTAGGCAGGAGGGCATGCCAGGATAAAGACTAGGACATACCTGAAGGTGAAGTGTCAAACCTGGTGGAGCCACCAAACAGGACTACTTGTTTGTCACATGGAATGGGTCACAGGTGATAGACAGATACATCACATATCCAACGGATTGTACTGAAGCATTGCCGCCCTCCACATTCTTGCGTGAATGATGGTGGACTACTAAACAACGCAGTGCAAGACGAGACAGTACAAATGTCTGAATGATGGAAGCGCCTAGAACAACAGTGCAAAAAATCAGCCTGACGCTATTGGAGCAAGCCTCAACCACAAGTGCTGAGTGGACGATCCGTCTCATCCTTCTCCACTGGTGCCCGGCAGATATCAGTGTTCATTCAATTTAATTCACTCCAAGTGATGTCAATAAACAATTGGAGACACTGGATACAGCAAAAGATACAGCCCTCACAACATTCCAACAATAGTAATAAAGATGTTGTTCCAGAACGTGCTGCTCCCCTAGCCAGTCTAATCCAGTACAGTTACAATACTGGCATCTACCCAGCGATATCGAAAATTGCCCAGATATGTACTGCACAGGAAAAGCACAATAAATCCAACTCAACCAATTACTGCCCTATCAGTCTGCTCTCGATAATCAGGAAAATGATGGAAGGTGTCATCAACAGTGCGATTACGTAGCTCCTCCTAAGCAATAACCTGCTCAGTGACGTCTAGTTAAGGATCTTCCAAGGTCTCTCAGCTCCTGACCTCATTCTGCCCTTGGTTCAAACAAGAACAACAGAGATTAATTTCAGGGATGAGATGGACACAACAGGCCTTCATCTTCAGGCTGCACTTGACCCAGTGTGGGCACAAACTAGCCCTGGTAAATCTGTAACGAATGGGAATTTGGAGATTAAAACTTCGGTCCCAGAGTCATATCTGGCAGAGAGAAAACTTGTCGTATTTATCGGAGGTCCGTCATCTCAGGCATTCCTCAGGGTAATGTGCCAGGCCTAATTGTCTTCAGATACTTCATCAATATTCTTCCCTTCATTTTAAGGTCAGAAGTGCGGATGTCTGCTGATGATTGCACAGTTGCTTATCATTCAACCTCCTCAGGTACTGAAATGGCCCGTGTTCACATGCAACAAGTGGTAACGACCATTCGTACCATAGAAATGCAAGGCTGTGACAATCATATTTCAGAGACTATCTAACCAACGGCCCTTGACATTCAACGGTATTTTCATCGTTGAATACACCACTATCAACATGCTAGGGGTTATAATTCGTTGGAAACTCAACTGGACGCACCATATAAGCCCACAACCTACAAGAGCAGGTCAGACCCGAGAATTACTGGGGCAAGTTACACTCCTCCTGTCTACACAAAGACATTCCATTGCCTACAATGTAAAGTCAAGACTGTGATGGAATATTTCTCAATTGACTGAATGAATGCAGACCTAAAACCATTCAAAACAAAGCAGCCCGTTTCGTTGGCTTTGCATCCATATGAATCCACTCGCTCCACCACCAATGTTTCGCAGGTGTACAAGGCGCACTCCAGAAATTCATTGTCGCGCCTCAGATAGCACCTCACCAACCCAGAATGTGTATGAGAACACAACCACATTCTGTACCCCACCCCCACCCAAGCCACTTAGCATTCTGATTTGGAAACAATATTGCTTCTCCTGGACTGGCGCTGGTTCAAAATCCTAAAATTTCTCTTCTAATCGCCTTATTGGTCAACAACTGAAAAGGACTGCAGCGATTGAAGAATGTCATCACCACTGTCTCAATGAAGACTAGGTATGGGTAATAAATACTGTCAGCAAAAGATGCACTCATCCAACATGAAAAATAAACAATTATTTGTTTAACAACTGATCATTTTTTCTTTATGAATGCAACATATTAGGATATTAACTCAAAACGTTAATAATCAAAACTCATTCAATTAAACGTAAATGAATATTAGACATGTTTGTGATATATGAAACAATTACCATTTCTTTCACCTTCCCAAAGGATGAAAGGTATAGAATATGCTGAAGTCTAAAATGTGCTCTTTCTAGCCAAAGAGATGTTTTACAATCTGATCAAGCACTACACAACCCAAAATTATATGGTTTCATTCAATTTTGCCCATTGCTGGCATTGAGCACATTCGAATCACTAGCTATTTTAATGTGGACAGTGAGGCAATTCAGGATCTGGTTTACTAACACTGTTATATCAATGGAAGTCGTTGCTGTTGCTGACAGTGTGAAAACATTCTGCTGTATGCCTGAGCTGCAAACATATGGCAGTATTTATCCCTTTCTTCCGAAAGAAAGTAAATGTCACAATGTGCTCTTTGGCAGGAATGCCTCTTTTATTATGAATAAGTAATGTCATACTTGTTGAAATATAGTGATCTCAAAATAGAGTTTTCAAATTATCTCCTTTGTTTGGTGCCTGATCACTTCTAACGATGAAACTGCATTAATGGTGCTTATCCTCAATATTTCTCATTGATTTACCTGCCTTTTTTGCACAATATAAGACCATACGATGATGGAATTAACACATTGGTTCAGATGGAGCATTGACTCATGATGGGAAATAGTGATTCACTAAAAACGAGCAATTTCCTCATTGATTTACCTGCCTTTTTTGCACAATATAAGAGCATACGGTGATGGAATTAACACATTGGTTCAGATGGAGAATTGGCTCATGATGGGAAATAGTGATTTCGTAACAACGAGTAATTTTCAGATTGGAACTGTTACTAATGAACTGTCAGAGGGTCCAGCCCATCATTTTTCGTAGTCTGTATTCACGCCAATTTCAAAAGATACAGGGAGCCAATTGTTGATTCGGATAACAGAAGTCTGCAGAAAAATAAAAGAAAACCCAGTTGAGGTGAGATAAAAGGCTGAAATCAATAGAATATAAATATGTTTTCAATCTCATAATATATCCCATAAAAAATTCAGAGTATACTCTAACTGAAAAAAAAAACTCGTGAATGCTGTGACAAAAGCAAGTCTGGCTGTCCTCATATGCAAAATAAAAAAAAAACTTCCCACACAGATATATGTAACTCCATGCAGAATTCACACGCTGTTACCTGCTCTTGCAACCAAAGTAACGACATGGCGTTTCCAGTTCAGTATCCAATCATGCTGGGATTTTCATAGTGGAAGAAATTCAGTGATAGGAACACCATTCAGTGTCAAGAGCGCAATGGTTAGTCTCTTTCTTGTTCGTGATGACAACCCCGTGAATATTGACAGTAGAGGTAGACATTGATGGCAACAATATTGAATAGCAAGGGACGATTGGTATAGTCTCCATTGAAGATGATAATTTCCTAGCAGTTGTGAGTATGCTATTTGCTTCTTGTCAGTGTAGTGTTGCATTTTTCTCCAAGTCTGGTTGCATTTGGACAGAGACTGCTTTGCTCTCAGTGGAGTGGCCAAAATAATGAATATCGTGCAATCATCAGCGAATATCGGCAATCCACGACACTAACCTGATTAACTCCTGTCCAGAAATGTCTGGGATGAGGTTAACTAAATGACCACACTCACCTCAACTAATATCCTTTGTACAGGATAGGCCACCAACCACTGCATCTTGACCCTGAATTGTAGTGACTCGAGTCTTTCTCATTCTCATTAACGTCATACTCGGTCAAAAGTGGTCTTGATATCAATGGCAGTTACATTGAACTCACCTCTTGAATTCAGCTTTTTTGTGCGTGATTGTGCACCAGTGTGTGATTGAATCTGGTGTCCAAAGAAACCAGCTTCGGTGTTTCTGCAGCATGGTTATAAAGCATGATAGATGTGCTGTTGCTCTGCCCTGGAGTCTCTGGAGATCCCTAAGGTTGCTTATTATTGGAGTGCCATTCATCCAGGCATCTATCGATAATGACATCAAGTTTCTTACTATGAAAACATGACCAAACTTGGAAAAAAACAGGTCGTGATGCCCAGTTGCAGAACTGCCCAAACTCTATAAAGTCTTTTTTTTTAAAAAACATTCTGTCAATTTATCTTCTCAGAATGACAGCAGTTTCTGTTTTCAACTGCTGCTCAACATTAGAACGTGCATTTTGAATCATAACAGCATTTTGCAGAGTATTTTGAGGGTTACTACTGGGACATGTTCAGAGAGCTACTTTGAAGGTACTTTTTAATGCCTTGAAACAGATACGAGAATGCGGAGGGGAGACTAAACTTATAACCAAAATCTTAGTTCATGTTCTGGATTTAACAAGGATTCAAATCCCGTCGTGGTAAATGGTGGAATATTATTACAATTGACAAAATCAGGAATTTTGTGTTTGATGGTATTCACGAAACAATTATCGAATACTGGACAAAAAAAAAGTATTTTGTTCCGTAATGATTTTGTGGGAAGAAAATCAGACATCCTTATCTGGCCTTGCCTATATATTACTGGAGACCATCAAAAACGTTTCGGTGGGCAGAAAAATTCAAAGAGGCAATTGGCCATTTCAACTGTTAACTGCCATCTCAGCAATTAGAAATTGGCAATTAATGCAGTTTTAGCCAGATATCCCCACATCATCTGAGCGAATATAAAAGATATGATCCTCTCCTGTTTGACTTTTCACTGCACGTTCACATGTTTCTCATAGTTGTGTAAGGCTGTATTCAAATTAGAAGGGCGACAGAGCGAATAAAGAAGCCATGAAACCGACTGGGCAAGCTCAACAGGCTTTACTGCTCCAAAACGCCAGTCCTGACTTACGTTCCCGTCTATCAGTTCCTTTCTTTACCTCTCGTTGCATGTTATTCCAATACAAAAAGCCTGTGCGTTGTTATGACACGAGGTGAACCCCTCTGCTAATTTAAACCTGCAACAAAGAAAAGGTTCACCCCGTTGTAATCTGTCAATATTTGAGAGCCCAATAACTATTCCGAAAGTCTCGATTTAAAGTAAAAATTTAAAACTTTTTAAAAAGTCGAACAGATAATAATTAACTAACAACTATTTATAATTTTTTTTGCACCTATCTTTAACCTCCCCCTCTACAATACTGGTCCAATAAAAACTAAACATATCACAATTGGCAAAAATAAAGTTTCAGAACCTGTCAGCTTTGCCGCGTATCCTTTGTAGGTTTTCCTCAGTAGGTTCTCTCTGCTCAACAGTCTCTAGGTATCAATTTTATGCAAATTGCTTCTTGAGACAGGTAACACCATTATCAAACTATAGTTTTTTTTTTGCTGGTGAAGTATTTCCAGTCGTGGATGTTAAGTTTCTACATAAAGTAACCAATAGGCAGTTCAATCGCATTGTCATCTTACTGCAGTAGTACGACTCCAATTCGTAAGTCACCAACATTGATGTCAATTATGAAGAGTGTTGCAAGGTTTGGTGTCGTGAAAACTTTTTTGTGTTAATATCGGTTCGAAATGTCCAAATGGCTTCTCGAATTCTTCTCTCAACCGAAACTTTTTTGATCTTATTCAGAAAATTATTTAATGCTTCCACTGCACTGACGAAGTTTGGAACAAGCCTTTGATCGAATCAGCATAATCCTAATTACCAAAGCACATATTTCTTCGATGTTGGTTGACTTCATGTCCGAATACTAACTCAAAGGGATTAAATTGAGTAGATCAGTTTGGGGCATTGCGAATGGTAAACAATACGAATTGGAAACCAGTATCCCAGTCATTCAGGTAATCTGTCAGTCCGCTCTTATTGTGGTCTTCAGGGACTGATGCCTCCTTTCTCAAATTCCCTGGCATGCAAGACAGAACGCAATTGATTTAAAGTGCAGTATGCCTGAACTATTCATGATTCCTTTAATCATGATTCATGATTCCTGAAGAAGGGCTCATGCCCGAAACGTCGATTCTCCTGTTCTTTGGATGCTGCCTGACCGGCTGCGCTTTTCCAGCAACACATATTCAGCTATGATTCCTTAAACAGCCTATCAGTAAAAATAGACCCTTGGTCAGATTGAATTTCTCAGGGTCGCCCATACCACATGAAGGAAACTACTAACTTCTCTAACAAACTTTCTGCCTTCATGATCCAAAATGAAATTGCATTCCGAAATCTGACAGACACGACCAATATATTGAGCAAATACTCATTCTCAGTTTTAGTTGAGGACATACTCAATCAATCATGACCCTCATGAAAGGTGCTTTCAATGAGGGAACTGACAACAAAGATACTGATTTTATTACTGTCTGTGGCTTAGATAACGTTCGGCATATGTTACATTTATTGCAAAAGGTAGCCACAACCTTTCCATTTCAGGCCAATCGAAACGTTATTGTCCCTCAACGTGAGTCTTCCTTCCACCCAGGTGACATCCTTCTTGTAGTTCATGTACTACCCATAACACTTACTGTCTGTACACTTCTGCCCATGTATCTTTTGCAGTAATCTGCTATGGATTCCATTTTCGTCTTTGGGTTCTATCTTTATGATAACGGCCCTCAAGGATTTTAACTGCCTCATTTTCGGAAAATGCATCAACATATATATCTTTTATTGTCTCGACTTTCTATTGTAAATCCATTATCCTTTCAGGACTGAGTACTTCTGCCTGACCCTCTGCCTGTTCAGATTTTTCCTGCAACATAATTTCAAACAGGGTGGCGGATAACTGAACTTAAACTTCTTCATCTTTCGCTTCAGCTTTTGCTTCGTTCTGTAACTTATGATTGTGGGATCGGGTTAATACACAGTCTGGAAAAATGCCAGGGTATTTGTCTTGGAACTTCTCCGTTACCTGGTGTTCACGGAGGTTCTCTACAAGAGTGGTTGTCAGTCGCAACTTGTATCACGCTAACGCATTCCCAAGAACAAACTATATTACTGAATGTGACACGCTGTCAATCACTCCCGTGGCTACTTCCCCAGACTTGAGTGGACACCCCAATTTGACCTTACATAGGACAACGCAGAGTTGGGATATGATCAGACCTTGAAGACCATGTTGAGAGTGTGTTTTCAGTAGTACCCGAATAACTGAGAGAAAGGCATCCCATTCGTACTTTTTTGCCATTAGAGACGCCCCAAACGAATCTACTCAGTTCACTCCTTTCGAGTTAATATTTGGCCATGAAGAGAGAGACCTTTTAAATTAATTAAAGAAAAACTGAAAGTACCAAAGGCTGTGTTCTCAAACTTAGATTATGTATCAGTGGTGAGGGAGAGATTAAATCGCATAAATTAGGTAGCAAACGAAACCTAAAGCGGGCACAGCACAGGATAACGCAGGTGGCAGATGAAAGCTCTGAGACTGGGATGTGTTCACGAGGTGATGACATGTTAGTACTGTTTCCAGGACACTTAATCCCTTCAAGGCGAGGTTTAGTGGTCTCTATAAAATTAAGAAAACGTTAATTAATGTGAAATATGCATTAAGAGGCCAGATAGAAAAAGTATGTCATGTGTATATTTTGAAACTCTTTTGAACGAACGAGGAAGAGCTGGAGAAATCAGATGCTAGCTACTGCTCCACAGAGTGAGGAATCAAACACAGATGGCGTGGATTTTGATATGTCTCAAAATAGATTAAACTTAATAAGTCCTTCATAGTCGGATAGGTGAGTAAGCTATCTGTCTCATGTGCTTAAATACAGTTGAAATGTGTGTTACTGCAGAATTAGAACATATGCCAGCATCAAATGGGGAAAACTGATGCTATTGTCTATGAAGTCGCTGCAGGGAACACTGCTCTGATAAAAACAAAACTCGTATTGGATTAATCCTTGCAAAGTAAGACAAATCGAAAAGGAGTTGGAGGCCATGCTTGATGATGATATCATTGAACCACACCAGAGTGAGTGATGTTCACTGATCGTCTGAGTTACCAAACTGGACAGTAATCAACGATTTTGCGTGGATTACCAGAAGGTCAACGCCCTTCGAAAATTGGACTCACATCCAATTTCGGGATTGGAGGATTGTATCGAGAAAGACAGAAAGCCAGTTGCATAACTAAGTTGGAACAGTGACTGTGAAGGAAAGTTTTGAGTTAGCAATCCCAAATGGGCGATATTAATTTAAAGAAAGCCCTTGGGATGAAAAACGCCCGTCACATTCCAGAGTTTTGGCTGGGTTAAAAAACAGTGCAGTCTATTTGGACGATGCAGTGATCTTTCCTAAGTCCTGAAAAGATCACATGGTAGAGTTAGCAAAGCTCTTTCAACGACTTGAGAAGCAAAATTGGTAATGACCATCAACAATACTGAATTCACGCAGAGGTGATGTTCTTTGGACATAACATCGCTTGTGGATGGTTGACCACATGGAACATAAAGAGGAAGGCCATCAAACAATTCCCATGACAAAGCTGGAAGAAAGACAAGCTTTGATTCTTGAGACTGAATGGATTCTACTGGAAGGTTGTTCAAAATATCAACACTGTAATGACACCATTAACAGATTGGCTGATGAAGAACACAAAATTTCATTGGGCAGAACAATGCCAGGAGGTATTCGAGCATTTGAAAGTAATATTATCCGCCAAACCAATTTTAGATGCATTTTTGTCAAACTTTTTAAAGTTGCCATCGATGCTCGTGACATCAGAGTTGATCTGTATTCCTGCAGGAAGTTGAGGATGGTATTGAAAAATGCAAATTGTTTATTTTTTGAGGAAGGTCAGTATCCACCCGAGGAAATATATCATAATAGACAATGGACTATTGAATCGTACAGCATTATAATTAGCATGTCATGAACAATGTGCCAGAAATGGCTGTGTTCTTCTCACTTCCTCAACTTTATGTTCCTCCATGTGAATTCTGAACATCTCTGGAAGTGATATTTTAAACTCCTCCTGCAGAGTAATCTCTCTTACAGCCCCAAAGATCCTATCTATCTTTTACGCATGCACTCAGCAACCGAATGACTGTTTAATTATTTCTAATTAAATTATTTCGACTTAAAATATCTGATATTGTACCTTGTTTCTAATTCTGAAATAATGCCTTTATGTTTCTGGTATCGAATCATAAGCACTTAAAATACCTTATTTCCCCTGTTCATAATCTTTTGACCCCTCATCTGACTGCATTTTAAATACCTCACGAGCTCAACCTACCAGTTTAGTCTGAAGTAGAATTACCCATAAATCCTTAGACCACTATATGTTCCTTTGAAATTATTCAATGAAATAAAGAAGGCTTCAATTTCTTTTTCATCAAAATGTGACAGTGTTTTGACATATTTGTGTATGTCATTACCTTCTATTTTAAACTCCATCCTGTTAAATTGTCTTTGCTGACTTAGTGGCAAATTCCGAAGTTCAAAATCTCTCTCTTTTTGTCTCGCGTTTTCTTCTATCTCTCCTTCCATCTCCCTTACTTTCCTCTCTCTCTTTCTCTATCTCTTTCTACTCTCGCACTTGTTTCAGCTGAGAACGGTCTCTCTCTCTCTCTCTCTCTCTCTCTCTCTGTTCTTGCTCTCTTTCTCTTTCTCTCTCCGTTTCTTGTCTCTGTCTTTCTCTTTCTCATTCGCTGTTTTTACCTTCTACCTCCAATTTACTCAGTTGTAATTTAAGTTTTTCTACCTCTGCTGTACTTGTCTATTTCTCAAACCACACTTCAGTGCTTGAGCAATTCCATTACAATCTCAGCTTTACGTTTGCCCTTCATTAAACCCACATCTGACTTCTTTTGTATTTCTGAAAGTATGGTCTTTTTATTTAGTTCTACGTTTTCTTGGCAAAATTGAGAATCACCTTCAAATCTCAGAATCTCTTTACCAAGTTTCAGAACAATTTCTCTCACTTTTACTTGAATCAACTGCAACTCACCGAAATTTAACAAATCATCACACCGATGTTTTATTTAAGGATCTGGGATACTAACCTGCAAGTGCTTAATCTCTGGGGGTGTTTCGTACTCAAAATCAATTCAAACATGTCCAAACCTTAAACTGCATCTGTCTAAACATTTTCGAAACTCGAATCCAAACCCCAGCTTGTTCAAGTTCTGGCAACGACCCCTCCTAACTGTTCAAATCCCGGACGAGCTCCCAAACGGGGTAAAACCCTCTGCTAATTTAAACCATAACAACAGAAAAAGATTCACCCCGTGCTGCAATCAGTTAAAATTCGAGAGGCAAAGAACTATACCCATAGTAATTATTTAACATAAACATTTCAAACATTATTCTTTAAATCAAACAGAGAACGTTCACTAATAACTATTGACAACTTCTTTTCATGAAACTTAACTTTTACCTCCCTCTCCACAATGCTGGTCCAATAAAAATCCTGATTAATATTTATTTTTTGAAAGCATGCTTTAAGACCACTTATCTTTGCCGAGTGTCTAATGTCGGTTTTCCTGTGTAGAATCTCTCTCCGGGTCGGTTTGGATTTTTATTTGTCTCCAGGAATACTCCTTCTCCGGAGTATTGGTAAGAGAGCTCTGACGAGCAGCTGACATCTGTTGGTCTTTTGGCAGTTCTCTTTGCTGCTCTGTCTAACTGTTCAAAATGTCTGATATTTATGCCCCAAAACATCGGATTGTTTCATTGGTTTAAATGTTATCAAAACACTAAGTTCAATTTAGTATTTTGGGCCATAATTTAAACTGTTTGGCCGTATCTGAAATTTGTTTTTGTCTCATGGCAACTGAGCTACGGCTATCTTTTCGACCAAATGTTCCATTTGTTACTTTGTTTAGCTCAGTTTGTTCTGTGTCAGGTAGTTTTGCTCGCTTTTCAGGTCTCTTCAATGTGCATTAAACCTCAACCCTTCTGATTAGGAGAGAGGAGTTTGTTTAAAACTAAAGGTTCACAGGATAAGATGAATCTGTTCCAGCCGTTGCCAAATTGAAAGGGGTCGTTGCACCTTTCACACAAGATAACCATTCAGGAGGAACGGATTGTGTCATAGGGCTGGGCAGAAAGATGCCCATTGAAGCTGCAGTGGTCCGTTTCTGTTGTCAACATTGGATTGGAGGGAGCTGAGATTACATACTGCAGTTTGTCCCTCTTTCAGTCCGTGCAGAGTAGGGGGACCGACAGTTATTGATGGTGTTTGTATCCAATCACTTCATAGGTATTAGTCAAATAAATGTCAGTACGTAGTTAGTGTCATTGAATTACCTCAAATAACTGAAGCTCAGTTACTTGATGGTTTAGAACCACTAAACGTCCAATGTATTGATGCAAACTGACCAGTTGAGATATAGAGACAAGCACGAACATGTCATGTAACATCCCTTAAACCACGATTATGCGAGAATCTGAAGGGCCGTTGGACAGCTGGAGCTCTCAGATTCTTATCCTTAACTTTCCGAATTGCATCATCGACAATGCCTGAGGCCTGATGAGCCGCAAAGACCCAGAAGAGAAGAAAACATTGCAGGGCTGAAGTTGCCCAGCCATTTCACGGTAACCGTCCTTGGTACATAAGCAAGAGAATTGTTAGCCGTGGAATTCAAACCCGTGATTCGGTAAAAAAAAAAGTTTAAATCCAACGGCTTTGACCATTCAACAACGTGAAGCTACACTACAATCACTGTGCTAAGTAGAACTTCCTGGCAAAGCCCGGCAGGTCAGGAAATAGGAGGGAGTCAGAGTTAAGTTTTTGGATCAAGTGACTATCCTCAGAATGGTGTTATATTTGGAACTATTTCACTGTCGTTCTCCGAATATGATTTCACATTTCATGGTGGTTGCTACTGGAAACTGAGAGGAAATCATCAATCATGCTTGACGGGTATTTTAAGTGCGGGATGAGATTTATAAATCTGTTTGCTACTAATTACAATCAGATCTGAATTAGGTGCATTGAGATTACTCTGTTGCTGTTAAAAGCGTACAGCTCTTTATGAGTGAAATACATCAGATTTTTATTGTACATGCAGAAATTTGACGGTGATTAATTATGGAAATTATGTTACTTCCTTTTGAAGAACTTTTGTTAGTTTTTGTCTTCTGCGTCCTCACCTTCAAATATTGTGACTGTAAGTTACAGAATGAAAACAGGTAATCAGCCATTATCTTTTCTGTATCTTCCCACATGATCTCTGCTGAATAAGAATTTGCTGTGGTGAGAGGACCTGAAAATGTTTGGCTGGTTAAAGCGCAGCAGGTCAGGCAGCATCCAAGGAACAGGAAATTCGACGTTTCGGGCATAAGCCCTTCATCAGGAAGTTGTGATGAAGGGCTTATGCCCGAAACGTCGAATTTTCTGTTCCTTGGATACTGCCTGACCTGCTGCGCATTAACCAGCAACACATGTTCAGTTCTGATCTCCAGCATCTGCAGGCCTCACTTTTTACTCTATGGTGAGAGGAGGACGTTTGAAATAAAAACGCAAATTGTTAGAAATGCTTAATGGTTGGACAGAGAGAGAAACAGAGTTGCCATTCATGCTATCAATGAAGACAATGTAAAGTATAAAGTAGTCACCCAGTCTTTTTTTGTCTTCGCATTGCAGAGGACGCTTCATTATGAGCAGCGTATGCAGTATCTAAAGGGTAAATAAAGCTGTCAATCATCTGCAAGAGGATTGAAAGTCTGGGATAGTGTAGGGGGATGAGAAAAATAGGAATACATGTACCTACTTTATCAATATGTAAACATGCTGATGAACAAACTGGTATTGAGATCTTAAAACCGTCAAATGAAGTCCCAGGATTTCAGTACACCTCTTCAAATAACACAGGAGATTAATTCCACCTGAAAGGCACCGCTCATCATGTTTGGGGCGGCACGGTGGCACAGTGGTTAGCACTGCTGCCTCACAGCGCCTGAGACATGGGTTCAATTCCCGACTCAGGCTTCTGACTGTGTGGAGTTTGCACGTTCTCCCCGTATTTGCGTGGGCTTGCTCCGGTTTCCTCCCACAGTCCAAAGATGTGCGGGTCAGGTGAATTGGCCATGCTAAATTGCCCGTAGTGTTAGGTAAGGGGTAAATGTAGGGGTATGGGTGAGTTGCGCTTCGGCGGGTCGGTGTGGACCTGTTAGGCCGAAGGGCCTGTTTCCACAGTGTAAGTCTAATCTAATCTAAAGAACAGGAATTAGGTTTGTTACATAAATGTCAAAAAACAAAAGAAATCTAGAAACACGAATGCTTGAATCTTTAAATAGCAAGAAAAACATTGCTCTATGCGAGCACAATCAATGCAGGACGGATTGCACCTCTACCTCAAATCTTTATAATTTCAATGCCCAATAATTCCAGTTCGTTTCTCTGAACTTTAAGGTTTTGCAACATGAATGCTTGCAAGTCTGAATGCTTAGAAATGATCAACACTTCAATGTCCCATAGATTTCTACACAAACACACCAAGTTCGGAAGTTACAAGAATAAGGACAAACATTGCATTCTAAAGTATTGTTGTTGCCTTGAATTTGACTGTTTTTAAATACCTTCCAAAACTGCCCAAATTGTTTCCATCTCCTGTGTCTCAGAGCTAAAACATATGTTTGACTATCCTGAAACAAACGGGAGCTTCAGTGTTTTCACACCCTGTCGTAAATATGAAATATAAAAATAATTCACCATTAAAACTCTCTTGACATATGCGAATATGCTGATATTCCCAAAATGTCTGTTGAACCTTCCTAGCCGTTTTTTACAAACACTGCATAATTGTAATCAACCCCATGGGCCAGTATTTCAAAATCCCAGTTCTAAAAATGAACAACAGCATAAAGACGATTGTAATTTGTCTGATATGTGTGACGGTGTATACATTGCAGATGGACAATCATAACTGATAAAACCTGTAATTGACATCACGAAGAGATGTTTTATTTCAAGTGTCCGTTGTCTTAAGTGTGTTGAAAATTTACAAGTATACATGCAAATCAAGCTTCTACTACATTGGTAGTTAACACACATCGAAAGGTTTTTAATTGCAAACATATGCATGTAATTTCATCAAAGTTGTTTTGTATGGAAGATACAAAAATAAATATCATGCTCTGCTTACAGCTGTTCATTAAAGTGTCACCGCGAGCCATGAAAGTTGATATTTCAAACCAAAAACAAAATCTTACACAAGTCTCCGTAGAGCAGCATCTAGACTAGAGTGGTTTTGGAAAAACACAGCTGCACAGGTAGCATCAGAGGAACAGGAAAATCGACGTTTTGGGCAAAAGCCCTTAATCAGGAATAGATGCAGGAAGCCTCCAGGGTGGAGAGACAATAGAGATAATAATCTAATAGAGATTACTTCGTTCAGATGTGACAGTAATATCTATCTCCCATCACATGGAACATGTCACATCTGCTCAATTTGGTTCCAGTCAGTACTACAGCGAAAACGCCATCATTTATGCTATTTCTGGTTCCCTGCTTCTGTCTCAGCCAGTCCCGCCAGAACATGACTCCATGAGTCATGTCCGACCTTAGACATTCTACGGAGGTAAAAACAAGGACTGCAGATGCTGGAAACCAGAGTCTAGATTAGAGTGGTGCTGGAAAAGCTCAGCAGGTCTGGCAGAATCCGAGGAGCAGGAAAGTCGACGTTTCGGGCAAAAGACCTTAATGAGGAATATTCCTGATGAAGGGCTTTTGTCCGAAACGTCGAATTTTCTGCTCTTCGAATGCGGACTGTCCTTCTGTGTTTTTCCAGCATCACTCTGATATAAACTCTGGTTTCCAGCATCTGCAATCCTCATTTTGCTTCTATTAGATTTCAATCAGTTATGATTGTCCATCTGCAATGTAATTGTCAGTTAATTTGTCGCTTGTGGTATAATCCAGGTGCTAATGATAGTGAACCATTTGCGAGCAATATCGTCTTTATCACTAGTGAACATTTTGCTCAAATGTCTTGGCTGTAATTTGGACAAATAGATTAACTGTGGAATATAATGGCTAGTTCATGATAGATGACTCTACTTTAGAGGTTTAATCATTTGAACAAACATGGATATTTTGCACCATTTTAAAACTTAGCTCCCAACTGACAGTGAATCCCAGCGTTTAACAATGGAGGAATGCAAGATCTCAAAAGCTGATTATGATGGGGAAAAAAACGTCGTTTGAGACAGCAAATAGGAAATTATGCATTTAACAAAATAAATCTTCTGTAACACAGTGTCAGAAGCACAACTAGATTGACGATAGTATAGAGAGAAATTGTTATCTGTAAACAAAAAGACTTCTTTGTCTCATAAACAAATCAAACGTAAAAAAAATGCTTGTAACGTTTAGAATTTAAGCCTCTCCTCCTGTGGGGCGTTATTGTTTTTGTTTTCTGGGTGTAGTATAGTCATGAGAGTTAAAATAAACCCAATAAACTGGACAATAACGTAAAATAAAATCTTGTGATCTCATATATAAAAAAGAAAATTGATGTTCACATGGAAAGCAAAATAAAAATACGACTTCAGGAAAGTTAATCAACTAAAATCTTCGGAGCTGAAGTGAACTATATGAATTGGCAGGAGATGGAAGCGTCTTCAGAAAAGTGCATTTTCCAGAAATGTGACCAATTCTACGCCATGTTGAATATTTGAAAATAATAAAGTTGTGACAGTCGTGCTATTGAATCGAAGTGAAACAATTTGATTTTAAACCTGACATATTCTGAATGTGTAAATGAATCAATCCTTCTATGAATCTAAAGTGTGGTTAATTTGAACCTCAACTAGTTTCAGTCAGAATCATTCTGAAATAGAATTTGGATCACTTCCAGTATGAATCATATTCATCCACATCATAATTCTGATAGAATCTGAATATAAATGAAAATTATTTCCAATATTAAAATAAATCTATTTAAATCTTTATTGGAACTTTTCTCATTGCGAAAATTAACCAAGATCAACCTCACTGTGAATAGGCATCAATTTCAGTGCTGCCGAATCATACTGAATTGAGTTATTGATCAATCTTGAATGGAATATTCATACTTCTGAATTAGAACTTGTTTTAATATTATATATTTATTAATCACAATATTCGTCTGCAATATAATTACTCTCGGTCTGAGTTTAAGTCATGATGAATATAAATTTAAATCAATAATAGTTAAAATGCGAATCAGAATCATTCTTTAAAACGTCTGAACTCATTACTGTATTATTCATAATCATTCAGAATGCAGCTGATTTAAGTTGAAATTAAACCTGATCTGGAACTGAATCTGTCCTAACATAAATCATTCAGAATGTGATAGATAGTGCATTCTGAGATTTCCTTGAGAGTAAGATGCTGCTTTGTCTTCGGATGGCCAGTGGTCTCTGGTTTTATGGCCAGTTAGGTCTCAAGAATTTTCATAATCGTTGTTATAACTCTGTTTACTCCTGAAACTCTTACTGTCTGGTTGGTTTCAATTTGTCAACATCATCGGATTTTATGTTCTACTGGCTTTGTGGAGCTGAGCATTTGATTTAAATCAATTGGTCAGGTTTGAATTGTTATCAAAGTAACCACCAAAACTCAGTTGTCCATTAACACCCAACTGTGACGTGTATCTATTTTGGATTCTCTTAGCATAGAATTCCTACAGTAACACACCCAAACTCTTTCCGCTACATTTATCTCTGACTAATGTACCTAACACAATGGGCAATTTATCATGGCCAATTCACCTGACCCACACACATTTGGATTGTGAGAGCAAACGCAGGACACGGCAACTCTCCACGCAGACATGGGGTGAATGTGAAAGTTCCACACAGTCGCCCAAGGCGGGAATCAAACGTAGGTCCCTGAGAGGCAGCAGTGCTAACCACTGAGCCTCCATATTAGCTTGAATGTACTGGCAGCTTTAGCTGCATCTTAGACTCAGAAAAAAAGACAATTTCTGTCTTAAAGTGATCATACACTCTTTCAACTTCATAACACAATGTCGGAGAACATTTTAAATCATGTTTAATAAAACTGAAGACAAACAAAGAACGAATATTCTTTAGTAATCGTGAATAAGCTCAGGTTTCGCAGGACAGAGCAAAAACGAGACCAAATTTGTTTGATCCCTGCAACTAATTCTGCATTTTGGAAAAGAAAACTAAGTTAGAATATGTCATGCTTTTGGGATATCTAAACTACAAACCCGGGGCAGGTCGCCTTGAAAATTATATTTTGAACATCAGCTGAATAAAGTTGCACTGAATTGCTTGTTGCAATTAGCTCATTTGCGAAAAATGAAATGCAATTAAACTGATTATCTCCCTGGAGCATTACGTGGGTTATAAGAGTTCCATTATGACAGAAATTCATAAAGTACTCATAACGTCATGCAGAAATGCATATTGCACCATCCGGCCTGTTGTTCACCATTTACCATCCTGTCATTGCTGTTATTGGTGTTCCAGGTAAATTATTGCAGTTAAATAATTGTTGCTTGATTCATTTGCTTGCAAAGTCGAATCATCCAATTGACGAGTAGTGTTTCTTTATGTTCTAACATTCTCTCAATCAACGGAATGAAGGCTATCCTTCAGCTGATACTTTTCACTCTATCGACCCCAGTGACATGTTCGACATTAACAGCATTATTTTTCTATTTAAATGTTACAATCTGTAACATTCCCTGATGGGATTTTGCGACATTAAATGCTTAATTTATCATTTACAATTTTAATTGAACATGTTTAGCAGGATAGTTGTCATCATAATTTTCATAACTGCTGGCATTCAACTTCCGATATCTTTCTGTGAAAGTTGCATTTCATCTACTTAAAATGCTTCATTTTTAAGTTCGAATTCAACTGATTGACAGTATTATGCCATTAACCTGCCTTGCTTTATCAACCAGTATATTATGTTAAATCAACAAAATAGTTGACAAGATATTAGAGGATACTTTCCAAACAATTAAAACATTTCAATCTCTAAAATTAAAAGAAAATCAGGTAAAGCAGTCATTTATTTTTCTTTTGATTATTATACCAGTAGCTGTCATATTAATGTTTTGCTTTCTCGCATTGTCTCTTTCTCAGCCAACTTGGCAGTAGTCATAATAATCTCCCGAAGAAGATGCGGTATATCTGGATGTATCAGCTATTACCTGGTGTCTATGGCAGTGACAGATCTCCTGGTCATGATCACAGTTGTAATTTTAAACCGGATTGCTGGGATTAATTTCCCAGCCAGTTTTCTGTTTATCACACCAGTGTGCAGTTTACGTTCTTCTTTAAGTTTTGCAGCAATTGACAGTTCTGTCTGGTTAACAGTCGCTTTCACCTTTGATAGATATATTGCCATTTGCTGGCAGAAGCTGAGAATAAAATATTGCACTGAAAAGGTGGCAGGGCGTATGATAGGAATTGTGTCTGCATTGTCCTGTGCTAAAAAATATATCCACATACTTTGCTTATGAACCTATATACATAATCAACAACGTACCCTGGTTCTGTGGTATGAAAGAGATTTATTATTCATCACCAGGATGGGCTGCATTCGACTGGATTCGGTCAATAGTAACACCTCTTCTGCCATTCATTTTGATTTTGTTGCTCAACGTTCTAACTGTCAGACACATTCTAGCAGCAAATCGAGCCCGGAAGAGGTTGAGGAAACACGTCAGCGGGGAGAATCTATTTGACCCAGAGATGGAGAAGCGGAAGAAGTCAATTATTTTACTCTTCAGCATCTCGGGCAGTTTCATTATATTGTATTCGTTATTTTGCATATCAATCCTGTATGCCCGAATTGCGAATTTAATTTATCCTACAGATTCTGATTTCAGTAATCTCGCATTCTTCCTTCAACAAACTGGATATATGCTTCAGTTGTTGAGTTCCTGCATCAATCCTTATATTTATGCCGGGACTCAAAGTAAATTCAGAGCGGAGTTAAAGAGAGGATTGAAATATTCATTCACATTATTTAATAAAATATTCTAAATGAAAAAAAGTTCATTCTGAGAAAAATTTGTCAAACGTACAAAATTCCCACTTATGTTCAACATGTCGCATTGTTGTAATTCGAAAATTCACTGAACCTTCAATGTTAAACCCTTCTCTCCATTTAAAAAATGTATAAGTACAGTTGTGTTTGAACAAACTAATTATTGCAAATTATTACTAGGTAGATTATCATTGCCTCTGATGCTACTGAATGACTTGAGCGCTCTGGACAGCAAATTAGATTTTGAAGCAAGATCCTGCGGTGCATAAGGCCAGAAATGACAACTCTAAACAAAATCATATGGGGTTTATTGCAAATAGCAATAAACATGTTATGCAAAGTTCAAAAATACTGTGTACAGGCTGTTTTGCGAGAAGATGGTGTCGGTATAAAAGCGTATTGCTTTCATGTAATAGCTGGATTTGCTTGCAGACTGAGAAATGCATCGAAATTACTCTTGGGAGGCAATTTAACACGTAACAACAAAGGCAGCATTTTATAAAATCGTTAGTTTTCACAGCTAGCTGGACTTCATCATCAGATTGTATTTGGAAGTGATGATGTGGAAATTCCAAATGTCAGCTGTTGCTAAGCGTTCTGGAGTGCAAATGGATACGAGAATCGCTAGTTCAAATGTACCCACATTTAAACTAATCAAATGATCACTCTGATGAATAAATTAAACAGATGTTCACAATAAAAAACGAATTATTTGCAGTATATTACAATCCATATGTATTCTTAAATGAGTTTTGTTGCTTATTGCATGTTTTGGTTTAGACGGAGACACAGTGCAAACATCAACTTTATTAATATTCCACTCATGTGGCAAATAAATTACTGACCAATAAATAAACCCTGTAGTGCCCAGTGCTTAAATGAAACAAAAGGTGATGTGAAGAGTAGGAATTCATCAAAACAGAATTGGAGGTGATAACAAAGCACTCCACTCCTCGCGGTGCCCAATATTACCTAAATTTATTGAGAGAATTGGTAGACACCGCGTGTTTCTTCTTCAGAGATACCCAGGCCCGAACATATCTGGAGAAGAGGGGCAGCCACAAAGATCCCATCAATGACCCGCTGCCTGGACGGGCTAATGGCCAGCCTGGCCAAGCCCAAGTGCGGAGCCAAAAGGAGATTCTCTAACCTGCCTGCTCCCCTCCACACCAGGTGTCTAAAACTCAGAATCTGAGGAGAAGGTTTTCATATAACTAAAAAGGGAATGCAAATGTCGACATCCAACATATACACCAGGAATCCTGACAAAGTGTTCCTGGCGCAAACGTCGATTTTCCTGCACCTCGGATGCTGCCTGACCTGCTGCGCTTTTCCAGCACCATTGTAATGTTGATCCTATCTCCAGCATCTGCCGTCCTTACTTTTGCCTATTATTTGGGATAACATTACGGGGCAACAACTTACTGGGAGTAAGTCATGTGTGACAGGTCTCTGGCACAGGGTCTGCCCCGTCACTCACAAGGAAAGGGGAGAGCGAAGTA